>NW_024962269.1:3577774-3644771 GCF_019238085.1 Lagopus leucura
GCAACAGACCAAATGAAGGCTTCAGCAACAGACCAAATGAAGGCTTCCATTAATGAATTATTTTCTGTTCCTTTCTAGCTTGTAGTTAGGCAAGTTTTGATAACAATACTCTTTTCTCCTCTAGTTGAGGAACTCATAATTTCAGACACCACTCTGCCATACAGATTTATTAGTTATTTTTGAAGGTATACTGAATACGTAAAGCTGATTTTTCGTAACACTGTACAGTAGTAGTGCCTTGGTTTTAAGTCTGGTTGTTGTTTGCTTGTTTATTAATGAGTAGGTGGTCTCTCTTGTTATTTCATTGAGATTTTGGGTGCTTCTTACACTTCTCCATATCAGATTTCTGAAGAACCCACTTAATCTACAGAATTGGATTTGAGAACATGGAAAGATGTATTCCAGAACATAGCAACTTCTACAGTAGATCAGTAGAATCAAAAGTGAAGTGTTAACGCATAGCTCAAAACAACGGACTCAGATCAGTGTTCTGTTGACACGGTGTTCTCCCTCCAACATACAAGATTTTTTTTCTTGGATTCAGTTGAGAGTAATGAGAACCAACAGTGCAAAAAGTCTGTCTTGCTTACTGTCTATATGAAAATAATAGAAAGTATGATTTGCATTATATTAACTAGGCATTTATACGTCTGTTTCCTTGGATGGCTTGTGGTGTTACGCTCTGCCCAGTTCTCACAGGAGGGTAAAAAGTAAATCTATTGTAAGTATGGTCAGTTTTACAATCAAAACCAGTTATGTTTAGCAGTTCTCCTTGGTCAGAATGGTTTTCATTCCAGGTAGATCTGATGACACTTCTACAGTGGATCACTGCTGGCATCTTTTCTCATAGCTTGGAGGGAGAGGAGGAAGATAGAGTGGCTCTAGCAAAGAGCCACAGGTGTGTTGAAGAGGAGAAGCTGGCAGCACATGGGGCTGAGCAGGCTGTAGGCAGGGGCTGGACCAGAGGATCTCCAGAGATCCTTTGGAGCTCAGCTGATATTAAAAATATATAATAATAATAATAACTGCAAAAAAAGTAAAGAGGAGTTACAAATACATGGCTAAAATGTCCCTGGTAAAGCCACAAAAAGCCTCCCTGTTGAATGAGTGGAAAGTGCTGTGGGATTAAGCTGCAGAGCACTGTATCAACATCCTATTACTGCACTCACTGAAAGGCACTCAGTGTTTGGGATTAGGATAAAAGTGTTTCTGTGGTTTTGATGTATATAAATCCCATACATTTGATGGCACTAGACAGCAAGAGTCTGTTGATTTTTGGGGTGTTTCCTTGGCAGTGTGCTCTGATTGCTTCTGTTCGTCTGTTCTGAAACTGTCTGGAAGTAAAGGTTGTTCACAGCATTTCAGTGTTTTGTTTTGCTGGTTTCTTTCTTTAAGAGTATTTTTGGTTAATTTTTTGAGGCATAACGTAGATGATCAATTTTTTTTTTTAATAGTACTGAAGTCTAGGTAGACACAGTTTCTTCTTGTTGATGGAGTAGTAACAGTTAAGAGCAAAGCTGCATTCCTGATTTATTCTTAGTCTCTCTTTCCTTCATTTTTTGGGTATAAGTCAGTCCCATAGATGGAATGCAGATTGTGAAACTTCTAAGACTGTAATGTTTTCAAGAGACTGGAGGTGAGGAGAAACAGAGGAAAATTTCTTGGAAAATACTTTGATTTATTTGGGTGCAGAATATTTTGGCTAATATGGTTCGATCTGATCTTAGAGACTTTGCTGCTGCCAAGCGAGAAATTCAATGGGAACTGGATGTGCTTTAAGGCCCTGAAATGTAGTATTCTACAGTGTTTAATGCTGAACCTTTCAAGACTTTAAATGCAGAAAATGCTTTCCTATAATAAAGGTCCAAAATAAGGTTCTTAAAAAATAAAAAATAAAAAGCAGTGTAATACCTCATGTAATGCCCCTTCACAAAGGGGACAAAATGCCACTTCCTCTGCCATGTCATTTTCTTTGCTTGTTTTCCTTCATGATTTCGCAAGGCTCTTAAGACTGCACAGTAAAAACTTGTAAGCAGACACAGCAACTTCATGCCATCTGCTTTAATTTCTATGTAGAATCTGCAGCTGTACGACAGCTATCACACTGATGTGAACACCATGAGCTTTGTGATTCAGGGACTCTGTGTGCCATTGTGTGCAGTTTATACTTAACACACTGCAATTTCTATTTGATTTTTAAACAAACATTTGCTTTTTAAATACTGTACTTTCAAACTCAATCTGCATGGTCTTTGGAAAGAATGGTGCTTGATGACCATCTTTTCTGTCAAGATAAACCGCATAAATGTTGTATGTTCTGTATAAATGCCTTTTAAAACCTTTCTTTCAGTTTTATTTTAGGTTAGAGTTGACATGAACTTTATTCTGTCTTCAGTGAAGTAGCTTGATTGAATTTCACAAGGTTCTAATGAAGGCAGAACTTGGCTAACTGTATTTAGAATGAAATTTATTTCTCTAAATACTTTTTAAAAAGTCTTTTTTTTGTCGTTTTAAATTTTGTGAGTTCTGTATGTTGCTTGGCAAATAGGGCCTCCTATTCATTTCTATGAAAACTGCAACTGATACAAAGAGCAGAATAACACCATCTGGTAAAGAAAATTCTTAGTTACAAAGCACACTTTTTCAACATAGGCATCACCATTAGCTGTGCATTTTTGCAAATGAATTAGAGCCAGCACGCTGTGCTTGTAAATATCTGTGCCTGTGGAGGTGACCTACTGTCAGTGCTGCTGAAATGCAGCAGCACTCACTGTGCTCCCATCCGCTGCTTGGTCTCCATGAACCTTCAGGAAGCATCAGTTAACATCAGTGAGTGCATTTTTTCCTCGTGGAGGAATTCAGTCCCACCTCTGCTTGACATACACTTCCATGTCAGATGTCATTCTGTCAGACTGCCCCTCTGCTGCCATCCATCGCAAGGCAAGAACATATAATGGAATACAGGTGGGAAAGTTCAGCTTCTACTGCCATATGCCAACGTCTGCCTTCGACATGGTGGGCCAACAGAACAAAATAGGAGGCGTTACTTTTGGAGCAGGCCTTGTACTTTGCTGGCCTAAACCTTGAGGATGCAGGTTAAGCAGGGGGGAAGGGGCATGGAAGTGAGGAGTGGAAGTTAACTCCTCTCTCCCCACCCCTCTTTAGATTTTTCAAAAGAAATCTGTATCTAAAAAGTGCCTAGAATGTCTAATAGTACATCTTATATATCCTAATAATGTCTAAAGGTAGTCCTAATTCAAATGTATTTAATAGAAAATTGTCTTTAAAATATATGTAGCAGTTCTTTTTTTGCGGAAAGAAATATTGTGATCTTCTAAAAAGAGTTGGTACTGCTTGTTAGCTACTGCACAGGGCATAACAAAAACTGATGGACTTATGGATGCGTGTGTGACTGAGAATAGAGAAAGGCCAGTAGAGTCAAGTCTCAGAGCTGAGCAAAGCAACAGACAGCATCTCTGTAACTGTTGATGAAATCATAGTCCTAGAGATAGCAATAAAATGCCAGGATTGATATTCTGCATTGTAACATGCTGTAATCCTGGCTCCACAGACATCTGCAGGGGTCTGTGCTCTTCATGCTCACCATCTGCTCTTGGCTGTGCTTGTACAAATATTTCAGTCTAAATATATTGTTACAGACAGTGGTGTCTCTGTTCCTTAGCTTTAATATTTTGTGTCCTGTTCTCTTTTTTTCTGCCATGTCATACGCATAAACAGAGCCTATTTGTTTAATTAGCAGTTGAATCAAAAAGGGACTCAATGTCATTTAGTTGCTGTTCTTGCTATCTACTTTTCTGTACTTTTTATGGGGAAAAGTTGCCACAGTACTTTTTACAGCAGTATATTCAGGTCATATCATACAGTTAGATGCCTATGTACATGTGGTTTGTTTGTGTGACTGTTATCCATGACATTGTGCTCTCAGACTGTTCAGTGCCAGCTGCCTTGCATCTTCTCCCATTCTAGGAGTTGCAGTTTCTGGAAATTGGCACAGCCACATTTGTACTGATCTATGTGAGCAGAAAGCTTGGTATCACTGGGGAGCTGTATGACACCAGTCTCTATGTTGCTCACTTCCATCTAATTGCTGTTGGCAGTTTTGAGGAGGGGCAGCATGGCTGGGTATGGGTGTTGCAGGGGGCTCCAGAGGTCCTGCAGGTAGAACAGGCCATCGTTGGTATGGAAAGGGAATTTGTCATAGTTGTAAAGTCCTTGAAGCTACCAAGTGTTGGATGCACAGCGATGTGGTGTGGAAAGCCAGTCTTTTCCACAGGACTGCTTTCTTTCTGCTGTAGAACATGGGTTAGAGTAAGAATGTGATGCAAGTGTCCCTGTGTGCAATGGCAGCTGTTTATCATCTCTGTGATACTTTACTGTATGCTAATCCTACATAAATGTCTGGGTAAGTTCTGGAGAACAGTTTTCAGACCATTCTGAGAAATGAGTACCTGGATAGGGGTCATGGAGTACATCACTGAGAAATATGGACAGCAGGAAATAAAAAAAGCCAGATTATGTCAGAAGAGCAATAATTAATATCTTTTAAAAAGATATTGCATCTCCAGAAGTAACAGTTAAACTTAAGAGGCAGTAGCTTTTGTTATTCTCTTGATTATTATTATTCTTTCAATATCACGTGTCTTAATTCCTAATGCCTTATTTTAAACATATAGATGTAGAGCAACTAACTGCTCTCCATAGTTTAGTCATGTTTGAACCTTCCATTTTCTGATCACAGGTAGCTGTGAGTTGGCAAGGAATTGCTGGGGGCTTTTGAGCAAGTGTGCCATGTATCCAAATGAGTGATGCTGCTATTTTCTGATTTTTTTTGAATAATTTCCCCAAGTCCAACAACTATTTGCTTGCAAAACTGCCTTACAAGTCCCAGTGCGAGGATAACTTTGTTCTTCTCCAGAGGATTGTTGTCCAGGAGCTACTTGCTCCTGACTCGCAGCATGTTCTTGTCCTCATGACCTGCTGGAAAGCCTGCCTGTAGAGCTTGTGCATAGCTGTGTGGCTGCTGCTGGCTTTTTAAGTCGTGGAGCAGAATTAGTACAGATTTGTGATAATATGGAGGTACAATGCCATGTAAGTCTTGCAGTAAAAGTGCTACCAGATTCAGATGTGTGTCTTGAGTGCCTTAAATTAAGGATCAGCTGTGCACATGATCTCCCCGTTTTGGCATTGTATGATCCTAACAGTGGTGTCTCAACTGCATGTCTTAAAGATTGCTGCCTTAAAACAATGCAGCTGAAATAACCTAACTTCAGATGGTAAGAAGGGAGTGCTGACTGATCTTGCTGCCTGACTAGGAAGGTGTTACTGATGTGAATACTAGTACTCAATTTCCAGCAGACAGTAGCTGATGTTCAACTATTTGTGGTTAGTTACATACATAAGCATGCTATTAAGTTGCTTTTCTAATCTGTATGAATTTAAAAAAAAAAAAGTATAAACTACGTGTATTTAGATAAAACACGGTGTGTGTGTTTATACCTCTCTCATAGATCTCTAAAATAGAAAACATCAACCATTTGAGTGAACTGAGAGTGTTAAACCTTGCCAGAAACCTTCTGTCCATTGTAGAAAATCTCAACGGACTGGATTCACTCACGGAGCTCAACCTTCGTCATAATCAAGTCTCTGCTATAGTAAGAAACAAACCATCTTTCTCTCTTCCTCCCCCTCTCACCTTTCCTTCATTCTTTCCTTCCTTTCTTCCAGGATTACATTATTGCTATTACTTATTGAAAGTATATCAGCATTTCAAGTTTGTCAAAGCTTAGATTATCCCATACTCTTCTGCTTGTGGTATTTTCTTGCAATGCTTGATTTTACAACTTGGAGGAAATAACAGTTTGGTTTTTGCTGAAGTTTTGTGCAAATGCGATCAGTTGTGGTGATAAGTCTTGGTAGATCTTGATGGTTCTCCTGGACAAAAATATTCTGACCTTTTTTGGTTCTAACATACAAATTCAAGGACTCTTCTTCCATACAGGTTTGTTTCTTGAAACAGATTGTAATTTCTGTAGCTCAGCTAAGCAGTGCTTCAGAAGATGATGTTCTATTTAAGAATGTAATTTATTTGGTGTATAATTTAAAATATAGATGATTTAATTCTAGTTTTGGTGGTGGTTTGTGGGCTTTTTTTTTTTTTTCCCTCTCTTTTGTTTTTTTGCTTTCCTTTTAATTGGATGGAATGATATATAGCAATGTATCAGATCAGGTGGGGGGAGGGAGAGCTGAAGACTTGATTTGTAGCTGGAATCAAGGTGATGAGCTCTGTGCCACTTCAGTGTGCTGTGGGTAATGGTTTGATGTCCACTGATCACAGGCTGGAGTATGTTCCTTTGTAGGATAAGGAGACACACAGTTAACTGATGGTTTTTGGTCTACAGTCTGAGTGGTAAATGAATCACTGCAAACTGTGCTGTCTGGCCATTATGGATTTTTATTACATAAATAAACTTCAGTCGTGCTTGATGTGTTTTCTCTTAGCAAAATTTTGAGCTATTTTAAGGTTTTCTACAAAGTTCTATTATACACTGAATTCATGATTACTCATTCTGAAAACATGTTCCTTTTTATAAAATTGTAAAGGTGACAGAGTCCTTCAGATTATTCTTGTTTAGAGCAGCTACTGCTGCGAGGTAGTGCTGATTGCACTGCAGCATTGCACTTCAACAACCTTATTGCTGCATAGTCTTTTTTTTTAAACACCGTATTTATCCTGCTGCTTAAATGCTGAGACAGCACCTTGGCTTCTTTCCCAAAAGCTTGTTCAGGAACCAGCAGCAGCCTCATCCTCTTTCCTTTAATATCATTTGCTTTGCAAGTGATGCAGCTTGTTCTGCAGAGTAGATATCTGCACTGAAACACTCCCTTGCAGTCTGCATTAGGGAGAAATGGATCTGCACGTTCGACAGAAATCAATGTTGCAGCAAGTTTATAGTATATAGAAATGCAAGTATTGCACCAGGCAAAGTAGAAAGGTTCAAAAGATGTTATCCTTCAGCTACTGAATTTATGCCTTTATCTTTCCTTCTAGAAAGATGTGGATACTTTGCCCTGTCTCCAGCGTCTGTTCCTCAGCTTCAACAATATATCTAGGTAAGGGGAATTAATACTCGGTTTCCTATAAGTAATTTGAAGCATCCTCTTGGAGCTGTATTTCATTAAAATTTAAACTCAATGAATGCAGGTTGTGGTTTTTATTTTTCCTATGTATGAGTACAATTAAGCCATTGTGCATTTTCTACTTTAAACATATTTAAACTTATTTTAACCATCTGCATTTGAGTGGGGATCCTCCTTCAAAACTTAGATTTTGAACTTAAATATGACCATTTTCTTTCTGATGATGCTGAAAATTAGAAGTAGTTCTGTAATTATATTGTTTTACTTTTAAAGTACATATCTGGTAAAGAAACATCACTGTGTTTATAGAGTTATATAAACTGCTGAGTCAGATTCTGTTCATGAGGATTAGGTAAGATCATGCTTTTATTTTTCTTGTTCATATGTGAATCAGGTTTGAAGGGTATATTCCTGGTGCTTTCTATTTCAAATCAGAGGGCAGAAACAGAATCACTGGACTTTCAAAGCAGAGTCTATTGTTTCAAGTAACTAAGTGCATTTTGGTATAAAGAAAAGTTAGTCTACAACATATTTTGTATTTATGTGTTTTTGTACTGGTGCCAATATTAAAATAAGCAATGATAGCAGTACAGGCACACTTGTTTTGATTTTATCTCCAGTCAGGTATGTGCTTACTTTTACCCTTTAATCATTACCAGCCTTCTTTGCTGCTTAGAAGCAAATAATTTAATTTTAGACAGGGAAAGATGCCTCATGTTCTAATTACTGAAAATAGCATGCTATTCTTGTGGTACCCATTTTCTCTGTAGAATGTTATACTTAATATGAGCTTTTATTATAAGAGCTACTTGAATATTTCAATTTGACCTGCATTATGTTTTCTGTAGACAGTCCCAACCTACTTGTATGTGTTCTTTAGGCTTTTAAGGTACCAATGCAGTGGATATCCCTAAATACTCTTGGGGTTTAAGTATTTAAACAGAATTAGAGATGAGCTTGCAGGAACAGTTAGTATGTTCTTCCCTTAACCGACCCCCTTGTTTCGGTTTTTGGTTGTTTTTTTTTTAGCTTGACATAATAAAGAGTTAGCATTTTGCTTTGCTTATATAATTTCTGGCCTTGGAACGTGCCTTTTGTTTCTGTTTTCTGAAAAATGTCTTAGCCTGGCAAGAACAATGAGGGGACTGCAGTAGCTGGCTCCTGTGCCACGAGGGAGCATCACTGCAGTCAGTGGAATTTCTGTATGCTTTATGTACTTGGTACATCTCACACAGCTTTCCTACGTTGCTGTTTGTGTGCATTCTTTGACTACATTTCTTGAGCTGCACGTAATTGGTAGCTTACTTATTAATACTTTCTCACTTATTCATTGGGGTTTCAGCTGAACTGTTGATAAATCTAGTGTTGGCTTTCATGAAAGCTGGAGATAATTCAAATAGTTGTGCAAATATCTATTTAGGTTTAACTTTTAGTTACATTAGATATAAAAATAAAATCTTACTGTCAGACAGACTACTGTAATATCTATCTATGTTTGTGGGCAGCTATGTGAATTGAATGAATCTGGTTAACTCTTTAACAGTCTTAACAAAATACTTATATCTAGACCTACATACATAAATATATATATTGCTTGTAGCTTTTGTTTGTGGGTGTTTTTTTTCTTGTAGAAAAGACATTCCATTGGATTCAGCAGTTCTGGAAGCTAAAAAACCTCTTCAATTCTTCATTTTTAAATATGTAGTAGATATATCTCCCCACAGGAAAAAGGGTTAAATATAAGATTATATTAATGACCCATCTGTGTATATAGTACTTGAATTAATACTGTTAAATTGATTGGAAGTAAATGCAACCATAATAGCAGTGAATTGCTGTGCTGCCTCTGAACCTTACTACAACCCTTCTAAATGCTTGAGTATTTTTTCTCTTATTTACCTGGGCTTATTAGGTGCCATATGGTAATTCTAAAATTGTATTTTCTAGGAACAGCTGTGCTTATACAACTGATTCTTGGTGTAGACAATCAGTTACACAGATATTCTAATTGATTTATCCAATGTGTGGAGAACCTCCAGGTGGAAACCATTCTTTAATTGTAGGAACAAAATATGTATTTTCACCATTAAAGTGTTCTCCAGGTCAGTGCCAGGTTGGTTCTTAAATTTAGTGAAGTATGTTATATGGCCAGATGGGAAAACAGGTTCCCAGCTCAAAGAGCTTATAATTGTTTTTCTTCGATTGATTACTGAGTTGGAAACCTGAGGGAAGGGATGTTCTTAACCTAACCAAAGCAGGGAAAAAATTACTTTCCTCAGTGAAATGAGGAATGTTGAATGAAAACATTATAAATACATTCTTAAATATTTGAATGAAAGCAATACAACAAGAATGAAAGGCTGGCTATGGTAACATCTGTTTTCATCAGTAGCGTAGTGATTAGGAACATGGAAAAACCGGGTTTTCTATTTTGAATGTTCTTTGAATGTGCAATTCCATCTTTAGGTGTTCTGCTAGACTATAGCAGGTGTGTGGGGTAGCAAGTCTGCCTTCTCCAGAGCTCTTTGCAGAATGTGCTTGATCATCGATGCATTACTGATGGAAACATACAGGGAAGGAGCAGCTGTCTTCCCCAGTAAGCAGGCTCTATTAGAAGACCAGTGCTGCTTTGTCCTGTTTTCACCTACTAGATGTATAAATATGAATGCATACATTGGGGGGAGATTGAGCATACACCTCCAGAATACTGTGCTGCTTAGTCTGAGCCACGTTCTTATATAAGGCAGAAAAAGTGGATTTGTATCAGCTCTGACAGGGAAGAATTGAATGTAGTGCTCGTAACTTTTGTGCACACTCAAACTGATAACTTGGTGAATCTGAAAACATTGTGAGGAAATATTTTTTGGTAAGTTAGCCCAAATTCACTTTTCTTTTTTTATTTTTGGTGGCACTGAAACTGCTATTTTAGCAGAGATAAATTCATCTGGGAAGAAAGAAGGAAACAGAAGTGCTGGTTGGATGGGACTTGAGGAGGAGGACTTTTGGGAAAAGGAGCAGACATTCCACTCAGGGAGATGGTTGACCAAGTTGGTCTGACATGGCATCATCCACAGTTGTTTTGTGTTACTTGAGGAGGTCACAGACTCCTTCACTGTGAACAGAGGCTGGAGAGAGCACTGCCAGCAGCCTCTCATTCCCACAGAGTGGTCACCACTTCACACTGTCTGCATGCTGGGAAGCAGGCAGATGTTCAGTAGTAAAGTGAGTAACTCACTTGGCTTTAAAACTTCATATGCTTTTGGATTGGGCTTCCAGTGCAATAAGTATAGCATATCAAGTTTTTGAAGTTGAATTCCTGAAGCTCTAGTTTTGTTATGTGTGCTTGCAAATATATAAAAAGGTAGATCTTTTGCACGACTGTTTTGCACTAAAATCAAGCTGCTAATTAAGGGAGTTAAAAGCATGATGAAGCAGGCACGCCTTAGCTGTTGAATGAATGTTGTGATGTGCTGAGAAATTCAAAGCACAGCAGGTTTTTGAGTGGAAGGTTTAAAAAACAATAACAGACTTCCAACTTTCTTTTCAAATTTAAGTAATTTTCTGCTTAGGAACACTGTTTGTTTGGGTCAGCTGCTCTCTTTGCACCTTTCATCTTTAGTAAAAGGAACAAGATAGCGGCTGTACGTGTCTAAATACATTTTACATAGGCCAGTTATTTTTGCCAGGAAACTGTCTAGTGCCTTAAAAAGCCAACTTGCTGGTGTCTGTGGACTGTCGAGTTCGGTAGAACTCTGAACAATATTTTAAAGATATGATGCTTTCACAGCTTTTCTTTCAGCGTTTAATGACGTTGCAGACACCCGGGATCATTCTTGGGGGTTTTTGTACTTGTCTTTTTTTCTTGCATTTTGTGTTGTCTTCATGCTGGTTTTAATGGCTAATATATGTGTTACCTTTCATAGGCATCTTATTTTACTGGTGCTTTTTTTCTTTTTGAGTAAAGGTAAACATTGATTCTATCCTTAAGAAATAAAATCTTCCATCTCTTAATTATTCATATTCTGTGGCATTAAAACTTTAAACTTTTTTGGTTACAGTTTTGAGGATATTCTGTGCCTTGCTGATTCCTCATCTTTGTCAGATATCACCCTTGATGGCAATCCAATAGCTCAGGAGACATGGTACAAACACACTGTTCTCCATCATATGATGCAGCTCCGACAGCTAGATATGAAGAGAATCACAGTAAGAAATTTATGTTTTCATCAAATTTACTAGTTTCTTAAATTTGGGAGTGAAATGTAGGGCTTTGTGTGTATATATAGGGAAAAAATAGTAACTTAGTGGTTTCACTAATTCACTGTTCAATTTAATTGAATGGTCCATAGACATTCTGATATTTAAAACTTTTTTCATTTTGTGCAGTATTATGTGAGGGTCTGCTTCTTTATTTCATTTATAACATGTTTAAAATAAACATTTAAACTTGTCATTAGTAGATACTGTGTGACCAATTGCCAAGTAACATGAGAAACTGCAAAGCATTTTGTTAGAACTCTGTGTCATCTTTACTGGTTTGATGTATACCTGAAAAATATTCCTTCCAATGAAAACAGTATTCTGTTTACACTGAAACTGGCATTACCTATATTCTTTCATTGAAAAATTCTACTTTGTCTGCCATTCCAAGGAAACCTGGTGATCACATGTACCTGCTTTTCTCCTTTCCATGCCTAACCTTCTCTCCCCTTTCATTTTTGAATCAACTGATAAAGTTCAACTAACCTCGATAAAGAAAGAGAGGACATGAAAACATCTAGGTTCCTTCAGACTTCTTGAAAATACACAGTGAGGTAGAGGATGAAGGGCAAACACTGCAGGAGGCTCACCATTAAGACATCCATTTTTCTTTCCTAGTGTAAGAATACTCATGCTAATTCTTCTTTGTCTGCTTAGAAGAGAAATGCAACCACAACCTTTTTATAACATAAACCCAACAGCAAGACAGTGGCACTAAGGGACATGATTTAATTCGCTGACCTTGGGATGTCAGGTGGATGGTTGGACGTGATGATCTTGCTGGTCTTTTCCAACCCAAATGAGTTTATAAGTGGTATTGGCATTACCTTTTCTGACCAGGTGCTGATACATATGCCTTATTTTAAATGCTCATTTGCTTTGTACGGCTGCATTAAAAAATGTGGCTATTGTTTTACCATATATCCACTTGATCTGTAGCCAATACACTGCAAATATGAAATAGAGCTGATTATGATGTAAGGTAAAACAAGTACGTGGAAAACATGAATTCTAAAAATGAACTGCTTTGGACATTTGAGTTTCACCAACAGTATCTAAACTACTACTTCCCCCCCAGGAATTCGTTAAGTAGGTTTCTTTTTTATGCTGTATATTAGCTAATTGCTTTGCTTTTCAAAAGAATGCTTTCTCAGTATTATTTCAGAAACATGAGTCAAATAAAGAAAATGCCTTTTTTCTTCTTCTCCTACTTGAGAAGAGACAGATCCTGTAGAAGTCGGTGATGGCAAACCTGTAGGAAAAGCTCTAATCCCTTTGTAGACTCTATAGGATCCATGTGGGAAAAGGCTATTAGAAATGCACAACCTTGGGAAAAACTTAATCTGAGTTCACACCTTGTTAAACATAAGAGGATCAACCCAGAAGACAAAAAAGCCATAGAAAACCAGGCTTCAGCAGTTGTGCTGCTCATAAAACTACTTGTAAAAAAAGTGTGGTTTGCATCCTTTTTATTTGCCTTCTGGTTTTTGAGCCTGAAGAAAATGTTTTTAAATCTTTTATCAATATAGATGGTGTTGTAAGCTTTTTCCAATAAAAACTGTGTTGCCCAGATAATCATAGGACTTAGGAATCTTTCTGTTTTTACTATTTTTAAAGAAAAATAACAAGTAGCATGAGGTTGGTGATTAAATTAGGCTACTGACAATGCTGAACCCAGTTATTCTGCCTAGTAATGCAGCATGCTGTTGCTATGCACTACATTAAATGGAAGCTGGTGGGTAGTGGGCATGCAGTATTGGGTGCATGGTTTTTCTCACTTGGTTAGTATACCTAAGGTAATACATTCGTAGGATCTTTCATTCATTTGCCTGAAGTGCATCCAGACTGTTTTGGACTTAAATGTTGCTTTGTCTTGCACAGAACTGAGAGCTGGGTGTTCTGTCAAAGTATTCTTCCCTAACTGTTTCAGAAGTTCTTCTACTCGACAAATGGGAATTACACAATTCTTATTCTTTTATCTTTCCTTTTGCTTGCTGGCTTCACTGGGGCAAGAAAATAATTCTAAGAGAGAATAAAACATAAATGATGTTTTCCAAAGCTTGTTAGGAGGCTTTGAAGCTGGCTTTTAAGAGAACATTCTCTTTAGTGCCAGGCATTTTCCATAGAATCCTCTGCTAAAAGTGGACATCTGAGGAAGAATTCTGGGGGCAACAGCCTTGGGAGACTGTTGGGAAACACAGCTGCTGCAAGTATCAGATACTCTGGAATTGCAGCTAATCTAGTATTTCTTAAATTGGAGAATTTCTTCAATTCAGGGAATTCTGTCATATTACAATTTATGAATCATTTTCCCATGAGGAAATTGGTGTTTGCTTGAGCTATCTCATTACTAAGCAGTTTTGAAACAAATTTTAAGCTCTTAAACCAGTGAGGCACTGACCGAAGAAATCATTGCACAGGTAGCTAAGCTCCACTGACGAGTCAGGGCTTTGCATATCTGAAAAAAAAAGTGTGTATGTGTGCGTGTGTATATATGTATATATGTATGTATGTATACATTTATTTGTTGTCTACACTAGAAGATAAATCCCAGCTTGAGAAACCTATCCACTTCATATTGTGCATCTAAAGTACCAACTTATGGGAATCTTTTGCTGTGTGGAAGATGTAATAACAGCAACACAATAGTCTGCCTTCTGCAAGTCTCAGTGGAACGAACTTGTGTGAGTAGTAATAGTGCAGCAGTGAAGAAGAACATGTGCATTTCAAGTGTACTGTGTTCAGGATCCTTGACAGCATTTGCTGTGAGTTATCCCTTGAATGGATGCTGGCTGGTAATGAGAAGTTTGGCCCGAGTCAGTGTCATTGTTAGGGTAGAGCTGATGGGCGGCAGGGGGAGCTATCGCCATGACCAAGCTGCAGGCAATTGCGTTGCAGGGTAATAGTTTTAATATGTTTTATTTTTTTGGCATTCTGTCACTGCTGCAACTTCATGCTGAAAACGTAAATCTGTGTCCTCAAAATCTCATTAATGGCTTATGGATTGCAGAAAGCAAGACTTGTGCTGGGTGGGTGCTTGAAGATGACTCCCTAGCCATTTAGTAAGTGGAGAACTAATAAATGGAGGTGATTGCGCTGGAAAAAAGAACATCCAACTCTGTAATGATCTGGCACCTTCACCTTCTAGAAGAACATCCCCCCCCCAGCATGGAGCTTAGAGATTTGGTTTCTTCTGTGGTCATAGGATTAACAGGCTTCTTAGTGTGATGACACTTTCTTTCCTGGCAGGCTACTGCTGTAGGAACCTTGACTTCTTCCACAGATATCCAGCATGCTTGTCTGAGCCCTTCAGCAGGCTTTTAAGTTTTTCTAAGGTGTACCTTAGAAAATCCTTAGGAAATCCTTTATCAGTAGTGGGTCCTGACAGTCTGGAATTAGAATTTAGGAAAGAGTGCAAAAGGATACTTGGCAAGTTTTGGAGGATGACAGCTGTCAGCAGCTCGTTAACTACTTAAAGATTCATTATTGTTAGCCTAACAATTTATTTTGAACACATAAAAAGAGAAGATGGAGAAGATAGGATTTAAAATAGCTTTAGTTCATCTGGCAACTATCAAAAAGACACAAAGTTATGGATGAAAGCAGCTGAATAATGAGGGGAAACAAAGGGAAGTGGAGAAGGAAAGAATTTCCAAAGATGTGGAGCTAAAAGGGAAGAGTGGGTGATAATGAAACTGAATTGTAGCAGGCTTATTAAAGGCTTTGTTTTATAGCTGCCTGAGTTTTGTTTGTTCTTCAGTGTGTTTTTTCTTCAAGATTGATTGCATGTGTTCTGTAAGATTAATCAAGAAACATGTATAGACTCGACTTGTATAAAAAGTGGATTTGGCCTTTGAACTTCATTCAGATGTTTTCTCCATCATTCTACCTTTTCAAATACTGAGAAAGAACTAGTTGTTTGGGGAGGTTGGTTTGTGTTTTTTTCTGTGTTATTTGTTGTTGTTTTATTTCTTTGAGCTCACTTCTTTTGTACAACTATACAAAAGATGTAGTGCTTTTTAAATGTCTCAAATTATGATAAACTTTTGATAAAGAAAAAAATCTGAACAGCATTTGCATTAGTTCATCTCACTACAAAGAATAAGACTTGGGAAAGTACTGGACAGACTTGAATGTGGGTGGCAGACCTTCATGGCTGGCAGATGGTGTCATAAAATGTGGATTTGATGCTGAATTAAGTGGTGGCTTTGGAGTAGAAGATAGGGTGGTAAGGGACATTTGTGGAAGCTGCAAGAATTGCATTAGGAAAGTTTGTGGATGTTTGCCTTAACCTGAACTCGTTCTGACAGAAGGTGAAATCGTAAGGCACATTTTTTACAGATTAGTGTCACTTTGTTGTTCAGCTTTCACCTTCTCCTGTGCTAAAGGTAACAGTGACTTAGGTAGTTTGAAGCTGAGCATATGGTGACCGGCCTGCAGCTTCCTGCCAAATAGGATGGATGATTCCTGCTCCCAGTCCCTTGGTGGGAAAACTGGTTTACATTTTTCTTCTTACTGCATGTTATATAATCAAACGTTGGAGGAGAAAAAGAACAACTTTCATTTCAGAGTTCTAAACATACTTAAAGTTACTTAATGTGTTCGATGTGTTCAGAAGTTGTTAGAAAAGATGAGATCAGAATCAAGAAAACTGAAAGCTAAAAATCAAATTTTAATCCCCTTTTAATTGAACTTTATAGTAATCCCCTATTTAGGAAGAACTGAAAAGTCCAGGAGCAGATGAGTCTGCCAACAGAACTATCCTTCAGAAAGCTAGAGGCCTTCTAGGGTGGAAGAGTGTAAAATAAATAGAAATGAAATAATAAATTAGGGTTTTCAATTTGTGTTCTAGGCAGGTTGTTGCCTGAGGCTGAGTAAGGAAAGTGTACTTTACCCAAAGCCCCTTTCCTTAATTTGAATTAAGGTAGGCCTCTTGTTAATGTATGCATGTTAGGCTGAAGTCATAGGACAGTCCTGAAGTTCAGTGGCCATACAGACTGATGTCAAAATGTGTGATGTGTCATTAGTCTTCGGGGCTAGTGTGCAGGTAGGTTCACATACCAGGTGTGCTTACCAGTTTGTTTATTTATATATTGTTATAATAAATGGGAATTATTTTCTTAAGCACGTGTTAATGATGTCAAGTGTCAAGTTACTTCTCTAGTTTGTCTTCCAGTAGGACATTGATCCATGTGCTTAGGGGTTCTTAGAGTGCTGTAACCATAGTACGTTTGAATTGTATCAGAACTTTGTCATATCAGTATCTTCCTGTTCATCTCTGTTTATTGATGTTCTTCACTTATAACTTTTTGGAAGGTGGAAGTGAAAAGCCTAGGACAGGAGCTCTCTATTTTGATGGAAACCAAAACACTTCATGTTCTTGGAAGATACATTAATAGAAACACCCAAATGGCATATGAAGTAAATGAAAATAAATTTAAGTATGCTTACTAAATATTTTTGTTGGAAGAACTCTACACTTTTTACTTCATAGGGAACATTTCTTTTGTTACTTGGAAAATGCGTGTTCTAAAAATACTGTGCTGTGAGAATGTTTAGACTTCTGTAAACAGAGAACATTCAACCTAATATGGTTGTATTGCAGTATTGAATTAAATATCTCCTGGACCAGGAGAATTTAATATCTTCAATCATATGACTTCCATTATTCAGGAGGAAATGACATTCTTCTTGAACGTAAACAGGCAGTAATACTGACAAGAAATAATATTCATGTATTACATGTACAGTTAATTTTGAAAATATTCTTCAGAAGTTCTGATGTTGAATGAGGAATAACTAACCTTTCTAAGACACACATAATGATAAAATTATTGTTTTGGCATAAATTGAGAAACGTCCACTCATCCTGTGCATCTTCTTACCAAGAAACATGCTAATCATAAAAAATACTGTCCTATTTGAAAATGTTTGTTAGTGTTTTACTGATCATATACTTAATGTTTTTTTTGAAGAGCCAAACAAATACAATTATGAATAGATTCATCTTCAGTAGTTCCATCTAGTAGATAATTTTTTTGTATTTCTTGATTTATTTGTAGAAACATTTTTTGTTTTACTGTTAAAATATTTCGTTCTTAGAATACATAGTTTTTAATTTAAATGCCAACATAATGAAACTTATTCATAATATTAATTCATTTCTGAAACTGTAATTCATAGCTTTGTAAAATTGTTATCTTTTTTTTGTCTTCTAGGAAGAGGAAAGACGCATGGCATCTGTTGCAGCAAGGAAAGAAGAAGAAAGGAAGCGTGAAAGTCATAAACAGAGCTTGCTTAAGGTATTTAATGTGGCTGTTCTAACTAAAATGAGGTGAATCTACCATAAATTATTTACAATGTTACCTAATATTTTTAATCTAGTTCTTAATTATCCAGCATACCTCTATTAAAATTTTTTACAGCTTAAACGCTTTACCCTTCAGTTGAAGTTCTTCATTCAGCTATTCAAATTACCTAATAACCAAAACACAAATCAACCAACCAAACAAAAAAAACAGTTGAATATGTGAGGATGGTGCTCCATGTAAAAAGATAGCAAACTTCATTTTCCCAAATAAAGAAGTAAAGTAAAACCAAGAGTGAAGGACTTTTCGGTGATTTCAGGTTCCTTGAATATGGTCATGAGTGCTCTGATGCCACAGAGTGTTTTTCCTTTGTTCTTTCCTGTTGAGGTTATTACTCTTTGTAGAGGGAGCTAAGCAGTTAGCAGAGCAGCAGCTAGGCTCCAGTTGTCTTTTTCAGAGGAGCACTTATGTACTGTACTAACATGGTTGGTTAGTGCTTGTTCACATGAGATGGAATAGATAGATCCCACAGGGGAGACAAGGGCACACTCCAGAATACTTGTGCAGGCTGGTGACTAAATGACTGACTGCTAGCAGGAAACTGAAGTTCAAGGATACAAGACTGTCAGCATTCCTTTCGTTGCATTAATTTGTTCCCAAATCATTTCCTATTAATAGAGGTGCCTTAAAACCTTCTTTGTTCAATAATGGTTATACAAATTGCTCTCCTGATGTAGCAAGTGGGGAGGGGGGTGGGAGGACAAGGTGGGGAAATCATGTATCCATACTGTGAAGTTGTCTAAAATTGTCCCTTATGAAGGGAATTAGACTACGTGAGTTGCATGAGTCTGTAAGAAGTGTAGCAAATTTACATAACTCTGAAAATAAAAACATTGTTATCAACAGATTAGAAGATGTTTAAGCATAAACTGAGTGGGGAAGAAAAGAATTGCGTCTAGAGCTGTGCCAGATCAACAAAGTAGTCTTAGTGGTTATTTTGTTGGTTATTTTTTTGTTAGTAATTGTTAGGTAGTGGTTTTTGTTTATTTTTTTTGAATAGAGCTTTGTATTGGGAAATAATGGCTTATCTGAAATCTATTCCAGTTTGACATTTTGATTCCTGGTCTCAGTAAGAGAAAGAAGTGGGAAATTAGGAAATAATAATTATACATAATGTTTTATGCTGTTGACAAGCTAATTGGAAGGAAGTTTGTGTTTATTTGTAGTGCGTGTTCTTAACCACTGATGTAATGTTTTCTTGTAGTTGAGAGATTGTTTGCTTTGGTGGCACAGATTTCTCAATGCATCTTGCCAGTGAAAACTTCCCATAGAGGAAAAAACATGTTTAAATATAATGCCCTCACCACTTAGATTTCAACGTTAAGTTGAAGGTTTTGTCACTTAATTGAGACTTCTTGTTCATCTTCAAATAGCTAAGTGGAATAAATGTCAAATGGCAATGTATCCTGCTTGATTCAGTGAGATGATTTGTATCTTTTTCCTTTGTAAAAATGGGTTCTTGTGAGCTTGGATTCTCTGGGTATTGTGTTGTCCCCCCTTTCCCCTCCCCCAGCTTCTGTTTGAATTGAATGGAACAAATTTGCTAGTAGATAAAATATCCAGTGGGGGAAATAAAATCTCCAAGCACAAGATTTTAATGAGAGTTACTTTTGAAGAAAATACTTAGAGAATGATTTTCTGGAATTCTGTTGTCACTTTCCTACAAACCTTTGTAAACTATATGCTGTGTAAGGGAAATCATAGGCATTCATTTGATAGCAAGTAGCTGCTGCTTTCCTGTATCTGCAGCACTGAAGAAGTTGATGTTGGCAGTGCTGCCTCCCTCTGCTCCTTGCAGATACTTCTTGGCCTTGACAGTGGAGTTCTTTATCCTGGTGCTATAAAGTGTTTTACTGTGAATTGTTTATACGCTTTGTCAGTCTGAATACTAACTTTAAGGAAATACCTAGGCTGTATAGTGACAGCTTGTGAAATTTTTCAAAAAACAGTGTTCGTTTGGGAAGTATAATGCCTTACATCTCCAACATGGAGCACTGTGAGGAATGCTCTTTGTGGACTTTGTTACAGTGATGTCTGCAATTTGCTCAATGTGAACTAATTATGTAAAAGCATAAGATTAACAGTTCTGTGTTGCTTTTATAGACAAAACTTAAGCACAAAGAGAGTATAGGTTAAAGCTAATATATCACAGTGTTGATTTCAAACCATAAAACTGGGTTAACTCTGCTTTTCTCTGTGGGCAAATGAAATTAGTGTTCATTTTTCCATTTGAAAAAAGACTATAACAGAACGTTGTGCTTTGTGTTGATTTTTCCCTGTTGTGTCTGAACGTTAGCTCAAGGTACAGACTTGTGTGGTTACCCAGATCAGCTAGTTTAAACTTAATTTTCTACAGCTTGTCTAGATTAAGTCTCTTGTTTCTATTATCACCGGTTTTGTGAAACCTGCAGGGCTGTGCAAAACAGTGCTTGAGTGATGCACTGAATTTATTGTGTGCTTGTAAACCAGTGCTTCTGTTTCTTCAATTTAAAAATGTGACAATTTTTTTGATTAAGCAATATATTTATTTTGTATCAAGGAATTATGTTGATGCTCCACTGTCGTAATGTATTCCAACTTTCGTTTCAGGAAAAGAAACGGTTAACAATTTGTAATATTGCTCGCCAGTGGGAGATACAGCAGAATCGAATAGATCTTGTGGCTTCTTTAAACCAAGATAAAGATAACCAGCCTTGTCCGATCAATGGCAGTGCTGCATATGTATTTCCTGAAGAAAGCAGGTATTACGTTCAGCAATACTTCTTCCCATTCTTGTCTTACATTCTTATGCTCAACTTGGAGATCTCACTGTATTTCGTTATCAAATGTAATATATCCGAATTTATTCTGAAGAGATGTTTTACTTCACTGTTAAGCAATATTAGCTGTTGATTGTAAGTAATACATGCTTAGTAAGTAACATAACAGCAACTAGTTGGCTAAAGAAGCATATTGTAAATTTTTGTGATTTTTGCTAAATGAAGAACTTAATGTTTGAAGAAGTGTTAAATACAAATCCTGGAGTCTGCATTGGGGAAATGAAAGGAATTATTTTCAAAATAAAAATATTCAAAAACCCCAAGGTTTTAGTAAACAGCATTGGTTTTTTTTGCAGTTGTTATAATGCTCTTAGGTAATTCACATTACATTCTATTGTCTGAATTGGAGATTTATGTTTGGAACTTTTTCAGGAATGGGTAAAGAAATGAAAGTGTGCTAATAATGTTTATCACTAATTTAGGTTATTTTAAATCAATGAAGACATGGCTGTGTCCTAGAATAAATAAGCCTTAAATAATACTGCCATCTTTTGTCATGTAGCTGCCTGTTGCATTTTTACTCCTGATAGCTTAAAGTTGACAAGAGTCTATTAACGAGTTATATAGTAATGAAGTTTTCAACATAAGTAATTAAGAACAAAATGGCAAGTGAAAGTCAGCATGGGCGAGTAATGGCCTCTCAGGTAACTATTTCCAGTCAAAAGTGAAATCTTAAACGTTTGATAGATACTGCCAAGAAAACATCAGCTGAGTGATCTGAACAGCGGAAAAACAAAAGCGTTAAATATTCTAGGATAGTTATAAAGAACAAAACAGTAACAGTTGCACAATTTTCTGAGCCTGTGGGTCTGTGGGTTGTGTTCATCTTGAATTCTTTCTGTGCTTCAGGTCAGCTCAGCTGCATATTGTGTGGGAAGTAAGATGCATAGAGAGGAGAGTTGAAAATAGCAGGATGTTTAATTTTAAAATTGATATTACAAGTGTGGAAGCTCACGCTACTTTAAAAATGTGCTTAATAATCCTTATTACTTAAGAATTAAAGAACAATAATGAGATTAGTTCATCTCTAAGTAGAATAATGAATCCTAATCAGACAATGTGACATAAGGGTTTTAGTTGAGTAGTGATACTGCTTTTAAGTGTGGAACTGATTGTTCAGTAATGTCAGTAGCTTTGTTCTTGGCTGGTATTGTCTGATTTTAACTGTCTGATTAATTATCTGACAGTATTAACTGTCTGATTTTAATGGGATGGATCGTACAACACTTACTCCTGTCGAAACTTCTGCAGTTCATACAGAGAACAGAATCTGAAGGGGTCATAGCTCATATAAGAATGTTGGTTGAAGTTCCTTTTAGGTAACTAAAATCTGTTGATTTACACTCTGAAGTAAAATTCTTAAGCAGGTTATTAAATATAAGTGATGGTTTTTTGTGTTGTCCAACTCTAAAACTAACAGAGCCTTCCTGCCAAAGCAGTAGAACTTTTTTAATGTTACTTGATGGAAGGAGAATTTTCCATCTTGTAACACTTCTGAACCACACTGGGTAAAAATAGATGAAAACTGAGAATTGCAGTCATATTTGAATTCAGGTTTTGGTGAATGAGATGATTGTCATTCACTAGCACAATTTTACTACTATGAAATAATCTTTATTACTGAATTTGTGTTTCCTCCACAGGTCTCTTGATACAATATTGAACAGTGCAGTTCAAGGCTTGTCTGTCCTTGAGTCTCATCTGGTGGAACTGGAAGGAGACACTCTTTACTTGTATGGTTCTGGAGCACTGGAGTGCTTGGATCGGAACTGGAGTGTTCAAACAGCTGGAACTGTTGTCACAGTCTCCTTTGTGTTCATAGAATATGATGAAATTGTGCAAGTGCTAACAAAACTGAAGATAAAATTTCCTAATTCTGTGGTAAGAATGTCTCAAAATGTGAGCAGCTTGAGAATATTTATTCTGTAATGGAAGTTTAGTTTGGCAGTCACTGTTAATTGTTTTATGAAAATAGATATATTTTTGAATTGTGTTGGTTTCATCCTTTAATGTTCGTTTTGGCAGTTCTGAAAAAACAGGATTTTAATTCAATTCGGATTCTTTAACAGGATGGTTATTTTCTTCCCATTCTAGTAGTTATTTCCCATAGTTCGCTTGACCTGCCTAATTGTCTTTAAGTTGCAGAACTGCTGTGAAAACACAGTATTGTTATTCTACAGTATTACAGATCAATTGTATCAGGAGTCCTTCATTTGTGTTGTGAGCTCTCTGGTAGGATAGAAAAGAGAGGTAAAATTCAAAGGGAGTAGCTGGTTTAATCATTGCAGCTCTTGCAATTCTTCAGTTCCTGTTGAAGCAAAACAACATAATGAGAAATCAGTTCAGTACTTTCTTGGACCCATAATTCCACAGTTCTTAAGCAAGTAATAAAGTAATGATGACATACTTAAATGAACTTGTCACTCAGATTATATGCTTACTTAGCTTGCTGCTGCTTTCTACAGTTGTAGATATAATACTATTTAATGGTTCCATTGAGCAATGAATTTGTGGGGAAATTAATTGTTTCAATGAGATAAACTTGTTGAGCATGGCAAGATCTCAGCAGTCTTAGCCATCTGTTTTTCCCCCTCTGCCTTTCTGTAGTGCTGCTGTGTAGCTGCATTTACTGCACTCATGGGAACATTAGTGTAAGACAGAGTTCGAAGAAATGTCTTACTTGAGTGCTAGTCTGGTACAATAATGTTTAAAAACATTGTACTGATTTTTATGTGTGAATCTTACCTTTGTTGGCAGAATTGAAATAAACCTTCCTCAAGCAGTTTCACAGTCCTTTTGTGATATGAAAATGAGAATGCTATTACTAAGGGGTTTATAATTTATTTAGGAACTTATATATGTAATGTGGACATCTTTAGAATATATACACAATTAATTTGTACATTGATGTTTTTCTCCCTAAAGTCTATAAATAAAGTGAGCAGTTTATTGTTACTGTTTTCATTTTTAAGCACCTGAAGTTCAAGGAGACGAATCTTGTGACGCTGCAGCAGTTCAATGCATTAGCCCAGCTGCATCGCATGGAACAGTTAACAGTTGATCCGCAGGGAAATCCAGTTGTTAACTTTACTCTGTGGAAATATTATGTTCTCTTTAGATTGAACCATTTTAATCTGCAGAAGATAAATGGAATTGAGGTAAGATGTTGTTGCTTCTTTCTTACAAGTAATCTTACTTGATAAATTAGCAGATGTTTGGAAATGCAAATGGTAGGTAGTCCTGCACCTGAGAGGCAGGAAAATACCTGAAGGGAAGCCTTTTTGTTATAATTCTGGAATATGTTTTTAAAAAGGTAGAGGTCTGTTACTCTTGATTCTGGCCGTGATTCTGGTATGTTCAAAAGCATCAAAATTCTTAGTGCTGGATATTTGTGTGGAAATGTGCATTTGACAGACTGCCTCGTAGCTTACCGTGTACGATATATTCCAGTGTTAGATAATATAGCTCAAATTGACTTTCCTTCAAGTGTATTAAGTGGACAGTATTGGTGGTAGGTGGGTGTTTGGAATAGATCATCTTAGAGGTCTTTCCCAACCTTAACAATTCTGTGATTGAACAGTCTGTCAAACAGACTATTTTATTAATGTTTGCCATGTACAATATCATTATTGTTTAAGAAGCAAATTCTTTTCTTTTAGATATGTTATTTAAAATTTCCCAGTGATAAGAATCTCAGATTAATTAAAATAGCTGTCAAGGTTTGAAGTTATTAAACTTGACAAAATGCTCTATGCCAACTGGTGTGGCATACAGGATAACAAATGCACTACAGTTATTGAGTTGGTGCCTGTTTTCCTAACGTACTGCACTTGGCAAGAAGGCTGTGTAATGGACTTGCATTGATGTGGTATTACTGTTATAATCCTTTTGTGATTAATGGAGCAAAGAATGTATTGGCATAAGATGGAGAACATGAGTTTCTATGAACTATAGTGTGTATTTAGCGCTGGTGTCTCTGACCTTGTCCTTATGCTTCTCTTAACATAAATAAATTAATTAAAATCCCTTCTTTCTCTGGCAGATCTTTCCTGGCTACAGTGCCCTTTGTTTCCTTCGCTGCCTTCTGTACGCTTTGTTTCAGACCTTGCTTCTGTTAATAGACTGTTTAGTGAGGTCCTTTACTTTTAGACCACTAAAGATTTATTTCATTTTAAATGAAAGTGAACAAAAAGTAAACATCGTGAAAACAGTGTTTAATTCAATTAAGAAATGTAACTAGAAATTACGTTTCTAATTTCCTGTATTGTTTTTCTGTGGGGAGTTTCTCCCTGCATTATGCTGTCACAGTATATGCCACGCAAGGACATGTTGTATAGTCTATAAATGTTAAATAGAAATATGAATTTTGACTGAAAATTCATTTCATTCACACACTTGCACAATACAGAAGAAAAAAGTTATGTGAAAGTATTTGATAAATACTATAAGTAAGTAACCGTAGTTTATTTAAAAATGGGTTGCTTGCCAGAAATATGTAAATCTTGACAGAAGTTAAATTTGATCCAGAAGTTAAGAAGTTGCTGACAGAGTTTCATTGTACTGCGTTGTGCAGGTAAGATTTAAATGGTCATAAAGATTCCTTCCTTGGAAAACCAAGGGTCTAGAAGCTGTGCCAACAAACTTTTGGCAGTTCAGATCAGTTCATAGTTTGGTCCTCTGGCAATGATGGTCTCCATTTCTTTTGCCCTAAATTTACTAGTTAAGACAAACAAAAATAACAAAAATCAACCAAACAATGGAAATATTCTACCTGCCTTATAGTAAACTGAAGTGTAAGAATCATCACGAAAAGTTTTTAACCATTGGAAGTAAGTTAGGAATATCTTAGTTGAATTAATTGGGACAGTGTAGATTGCATGTGCAGAAATACATAATGAGCAAACTGTATACTCTTGGCTTCAGAAATGCAGCCACTTCTCTTAATTTATGTGCATATGTGTACGTGTGTGTATATATGTATATGTATGTATTATATAAATATGTATGTATGAGAAAACTTTGATATGATTCTACCAAAATCAGAGAGACTTTAACTTATCTTTTAACGTGTGGATGACATTGTCTTCTGGTTCCTTTGGTGTAACTCGATCCAGTATTTCCAGCAGACCTTCTTTAAGCATGTGTAGTGTGGAACAGAATTAATGTCTGACATTCACGTACTTAATAAATCATTATAAAATTCCTCATTTCAAGAGCATAGAGTACTATATGCATACATTAAACTTCCCAGAATTATAGGAAATAAAACAAGCACAAGTATCTAATTTGGTCTCTTTTAAGGTATATTAAAAGTGCTATTGAAATCAAATCTACGTTTTGAAGGTATGCCTGGAGCAGATCTGCAGTGTTTTGCGTAATAAATGTCAGTTAGCCCATTCCATCCATGTATGGAATGAATTATGAATGTGCCAGTTTTGAAACTTCTCTCTCACTTTCTGTTTTTCCTCACAGGTTACTCAAGATGATGTTGTAATGGCAGAAAGGCTCTTTGGCATTCTGGCATATGTAGCATCTTCTGAGCTGCCCCGTTATCGCTTGCTTTCGTCATTTGGAGAATCTAGGTAAATTTGTTGTTAAGATTCAAGAAGGAGTGCAGAGGCTGTGTTGTTCTTTAAATACTACAGTCACTGTCTGAAATTGCAACACTTGTTTCTGAGCGAATGAAGTTTTCTTGTTTAGCTTGTTTTGTTTCTCTGTTACTATTATGGAACATCCTTGAGTTCCTTTTTTGTAAAAGATACATATTGGTACTGTTAATGAACCTTGAATAACTGTGTACGTTAGAACATGAATTCCTTAAAACTGAAATGAGATTTGTCTGAATGGAATGTACTGTCACTTTAATGGTATATCATTGTGGCAGTTAGAACAATGAAATTACCATATTGCATTGACACTTCAGAGAAACTGTGCATAGAAAAAAAAACACGATGAACTGAAGTGGAATTTGTCTGGAATGTATTGTTTTAATTTTCCACGATGTCATTCATGATAAATTCTTTGTAGGTAAAGAGATAAAAATGTCACAAGTAACATCTTACGGAAGATAGGTTCTTTGCATACTGCAGTATTACACTTCCTGATTGATGAAGACAGATGTTTTCACAGAGGCTGTATGAGGTCTGCTGAGTAAGATGAGAGGCACATGAACACAAATGCCCTGCTTGTTTAATTCTCCAATTGTGCTGGTATTGGTGAGGATTTGTGTGCTTTCACAGTGCAGATGCAGACTTTTTTTTGTGGCTATTTCGTAATAGAAGACTGTAACAGTTCACATATTTAAGGGTTGGTGCTGTAAGAAAAAAGTTGTTGAAAAAGACTAAAAATATTTAGTCTTAGTCTTCTACAGATGGTTACTTTTAAATTTAAGTTGCAGGGCTTCCCATTTAGGTGATGAAATGGGATACGTGTCAAAATGTCAGTTATATAGGAGTAAAGTAACTGCAAACTATTTAGAATCATCTGTGTATTATGAGTAACTTGAGGATGTAATAAAATTAAAGGCTCACAATGACATGTTCAAAGGGAGTAGAGGAAAAAAAAAATCTCACAATCATTAGGAGCGTGCACTTAAAGAAAATAATAAAATCAATCAAAACTGTAAATCTCCATTTTTTTCTGAAGGATGAAGCAATTTAGTTATCTTCTGGAGGGAAAGGGGAAGAAATCTGGGACTGGAAATGAGGAAAGTAGCGATAGTAGAAGAGCTGGGAGAGAAAGCTCTGCTCGAGCAACATTGAATTATGCCACAAAGGACTTTCATATGGAAAAGCTTGAAGTAAGTGTATCATTATAAAATACCTTTTTTCCTCTATTATGTAGCCTTTGACTACTATCAAGTTTCTGCTGTGCTGTTGTGAATGGTTGTTTTAAAGTATCAACTACTTACCATATTTGCGTGTTTAATCAATTTTAATTGTAGCTTTTAATCATGAAATTAATTTTAATCATGAATTTTAATTTTAGCATTTTAATCATGAAATTACTGTTAAAGTTTTGGGTGACTTCAGTACCTATTGTAGTACATATTACGAGTTATGCACTTGCCAGAGTCCATCAGGAAGACTATGAAGGGGGGTTCAGACTGGCTTATTTTTCTGGTGATAATATGCTTTGTTCTTAGTGCAGGTAGATAAATGTATGCTTTTCAACTGTCGTACTGTAGTCGTGGAAGCTTGAAAGGAAAGGAAAGAAATGGCTGCTGCTTCATAATTTTGTAGGCTTCGCACTGCTGCTCTCAGAAGGCAAAAATAAATAAATTGTTATGCTGGTAAAATATACTTATATGACTACTTAACTGGATTTCAGCTAAATTAGTTTATTCATGTGCTTTGAACATTACAAGTACAATAACTGTGTGGCCGTACTCCAGAAAACTTAAATGGACACTAGGTTGTGTAGATTAAAACAATCAGGAAATTCTGCCTCTTCTCCTGTTAATCACTTTTAAAACTTATTAAATTTCTGTGGTTTGGGGCTTGTTTTTATTTGTTTTGAGTTTGATTTTTTTTGTTGTTGTTGTTTAACCTTTTCTTCCTTGTCTTATGCAATGTGTAATGATTTCTCCCCTGCAGGAAATCAAGGAAAGAAAAACATTTTGCCAAACATATGTCAAGAATTTAGTGAAAGAAGCTGCTGACATCCACATGAAAAATGAGTCCTTGCAGAAGCTCTGGCCTCAAATGTTCATTGAACTTGTCAGAGATGCAGTGATAGAAATACGTAATAAAAATTCCTACATGAAACTCAGCTTACAGCGGATCACTGATCAAAAACAGTAGAATCAAGACCTGTTTTCTTGCAAGCTTTTGGTTTCTGGTTTGGATAACGATTCACAAACTTAAAACAATAGAATGTAAAATTACCATCACAATGAAACACATCCTTACTACTCCCTTGCTCTCCCCAAACAAAGTTTACCTTTAAATCTTAATTATCTCTGTTTTCATAGCTTTCTTGATAGTGTCCAATCACAAATTTACTTGCGTAAAGCATTAACAGTGATTCCTTGGCTAAAGTGAAGAGATGGCATAGGAGTAACTTGGTGATTATGCCATGTTTCACTACGTTCTTGTTCATTTTTTTTCTGCTATCCTTGCTTTGGTAGTGCTATAGCATTGATGTTAAGGAACAGGTTTACAAACTGCTTATTTATTTATTTATTTTTGTTAAATGCTTTTCGATTGTCAACTTTTTGACTATTTCCTGCTGTCTTAAAAAAAAAAAAAAAAAAGGAATATTAGCAATTTTTTTAATAATCAAAAGCTAGTAAATTGTTGCTTGTACACTCTAAGGTTGATGAATGGTTTATATTGTTTGATTTGTCAGGTTATATGACATATTTTCAGATCAAGTCCATGACAGTTCTTGACGTATTTAATTAACCTAATTCTTAACTGAACAAGTGGCCCAAACTGGACTTCAAGTTATTTTTTCATTAATTTATGTTAGTTTGTGTGAATTATTATAGGTAAAATATGAAATGGGGGATATTGTATTTAAGCTTTATTTTTATTTTTATAATTTATTGACAATAACAAATTATTACTTTCTGAGCTTTGTTGAATAAGGTCAGATGAACTGAAAAGCATGCATTAAATTTGATAAGGAAACTGATGAGTGCTGTTCAGTTATAATCACTGACAACTGTTCTATGTCTGTGTCTGTGAAAATTTCAGACTTTTATCAATAAAAATAAATTACTCACTTTTACCTTTCACAGATAATTGGAAGAAGCACTGTATGCAAAGAAAAGGCTTGTCCTTAATGCTGCATGAAGAGATAAGATGCAACTTGGCCCTGCAGTCTAAAACACATTCCATGGTCCGCTGTAAATACCTCATTATCTTCTGCCCAGAAATTGAATTTAGGAAATGCTAGCAAGTTCAACTGATTCCTATAGTCAGTGTTTATACGTGGCTAGAAAGTTGTGCCATTTGAACTTAAGTTTGGTATTCTGTGTATCTTAGTAAGAGAATCCAAATTCTTGATTATTTTTTTTTTTACTCAGTTCAAATTGGTGTAATTTTATGTAAGCTCATTTATAAGAAAAAAAATCATAAACCAAAGGAAACTTCTTGGAATGGTTTATATGGCTCAGAACTGCGTTGTTTTCCCTGCTTTATGAACAAGACTTCCTGGCAGAGCAGAGGTAAGTTTCTGTGTCCTGAAAAAGGCTTTGAGTCAGTCGCAGGAGTAAGGTCAAAGCTTCCTTGGGACATAGTATATTTGCATTCAGATCACACTGGTTTATCTCAGTTATCATTATCATTTCCAGAGCGTGTTACAGACTAATGGTGGCATGCGTATCACTGAATGTAGCTTCTAAGTATATTTGGTTTGACTTATATGGTATATGGGATCTTCAAAACCATACTTGCAGATAATTACCTTTTAGTATTTACAAAATCAAATGGAGGTTAAATCACTTTAAATTTCATGAAATGTTAAGAGTCCTAAAAAAAAAAACTGCTTCAGCAGTCATCAGATTTTAATAGAATTAATCACCCCTTCAGGCTTTCTGAAAAGTTTAATGGAATTTAAAATAAGGTGAATGTATTTGATAGGATTTCTTCCTTCTTTCCATTGGAAAAACCACTCTCAAGTTTTATGATGCCTTTTTATTAAGGGAACACAAAGCCCATATGAAAAGGGGGCTGGGTGGGGGTGGAGGTGGGGAGAAGAATTTGCTACATAGATATGCCATCAATATAGAAAGAGACTTGGAAAAGTTTTCTGTCAGTTACTTTACATCATTTCTGTGCAAGGAGGGGTGAGTGGAGCAATTCCAGCTTCTGCATGGGGACAAAAAGCTCAGCAGCTGTGTGAAAGTGCAAAACTCTCTTGATGATATAGCCAGAGCAGATGGGCCCCTTTTGAATCACATTCAGCAGTAATAAAACATTGGGAAAAAATGCTTTAAGAAGGGTGGTTAGGTCTAGAAGAACAGGAAGTTCTCCATGGGAAAATCCAGAGAAAAGCCAGACTTTGTGATGCTATGGCTTTAGAGGTGTAACCCTAGTTGGAGGCTTTAAGGTACGATCTTGAAAAAAAACAAATGACATAAAATAGAGGGTATTAACTGTGAATTGTATGAACTTCTCCTTAGAATACCCTTTATCCCCAGTAGTCTGTGAATGCTGCCAGTTTTAGTGTTTTTTCTCTAATAGCAGCTGTTTGTGACAGGATTGTTAGGTCACTGAAGTGAAGGTTGGTAGGCAGCTATTATAAATGAATAAAGATTAACACTGAGTTGTGGAGTATCTTACGTGAAACCAGTAGGAACAAAAATCATTATATTTTTCGTAACTCTCTCAAAACAAATGAATGAGGGACTGAAGTGATGTTAGATCTTAATACTTTGGGTTCTGAACTGCCAGGTGATTTTAAAATTGTTAGCATGTTATGTATAGCTTATGTATGCATCAGATTTGTTTATATCAATTCATGCAAACTACTGTGACCCATTACTGTAGTTGTTTATTAATGAATTTCTGAATACCTACAAATATGAAGGTGGTATAAGCTACAGATTCTGAAATTAAATGCTACCTACATAAACTTTCCATATGTTAACGTGTATAAATCTAGGAGTTAAAATAGCCATTGACTTTCAAGCTGATGACCTTTTAGTAAAGCCTTCCAGGATGAAAAGAGTTGTTCTCTTGCTTCAAAAGCCTCTAAATGCTGCATAAAACCATATTTTGATAACCTTTAGTATTTCATGGATAACCCATTTAAAATGGACCCTTGTGATCCTCTCATGTAGTCTGACTTTGTGCACAAGACAGGAGGTGTAATTGTATAATGTATATATATCAACTAGAAATCATCTTAAAGATAAAAATATTTCAGTCAGAAGAGTATCTTTTTAAACTTCCATTGATTTCAGGATGATTAATACATTGTTCCTGTTTTCTGAGAAAAGTTTCCTCTGTTTCCAGCTATGGGTGGATAATTATGTATTTTATTTTGATTCACTTTTGGTTTAGCTGTGTCATGCATGAAGGCCCCATTATGTAATGCAATCATTGTTTATTCTGCAACTGAAATTCGGTCCTCAGTAAGGAAACTGATCAAGAGCTGTGTTTCATTCACTTCATTTGATATAGGATCAGAGAAAATAATATAGCTGCAGATAAGCCACCAAAGTGGAACAAAGAGAGGTGTGATTCACTTGGTGCAAACCAAAAGCTGATGCTGTCAGTTCTGAGGAAAAGAAGGTACTGGGAAGAGTTCTGTCAGAGCTCAGTAAAGTAAAACCAATTTACTGACTGGGGCCAAGTGTTCATTTTGAAAGCTGTTTTATATCTCTGATCAACACTGCCTAGAAAAGCAGAGTATCTTGTCTGCTACTACAGATGGTTGTACTTATATGATAGAAGTTACTTAATAATAAAGATTAACCTATGAAAACAGATCATCTGCAAATTTAAGCAGTTGTACAAACATTCTGCAGATTTAGGACTTCTTTCTTTGTCAAAGCTGTCAGCTGTAAAAGTAACAAACATTTGTGCTTCTTATTGCTATTTTTTTTATCGTAGTGATGTAACACAACTGCTTTTTGTTAGGTAGTTTAATTAAAGAAGCTGAAGCAAATGCCTGCTGTTTCATATTAATAAGCAAAATGCACAATATATAATTTAGATTGAGAAGTCAGTACTCACATTGAAAATCACGGTAAAACCACTTTGTTTAAATTTGGAACAGCCTGCTTGATCATTTCTGTTCTCATATCACACAAACTTCATCTGGAAGTTCAACATCAGTGCAATTATTTTCTCTTTGGTTTAAATTGGAGCCACTGGTCTTTTAGGGAATTATGAAACTTTAATGCTTTGTTACTCACACGTAGAAGGAGGGGGAAAAGATGAGAAGAGCTGTCACTTTGCTCTGTAGTGTGATAAAGTTGCTTTCTCTCGCAAGTGAATGTAAACTGATTTTTTGTGTAGAGAGGATAGGTTACACGCACACCTCAGACACTTTTACAAAAGGCTCATTAGTATTTTCTTACATGTAACTACAGACATCACTTCAGAGCTGGATCTTCTTGTACATGAGCTAAAAGAAACTGGGGGACTACTTATATAACCTAAGGATCCAGTTTTGTTGGCTGGCTTTGCTAGGCTTCTGTTATCAGGAAGAAAGATAAGCTTATCTGGAGGAACTCTTTTCTTTGTCTACTGTGATTTAAAAAACAAAAAACAAAAAACTTCCTCTGTAGGCTCTGTACTGTACTTCATATACTGTGCTTGTGTATCAACGGCTGAATGGGTGCCTCTGCTGGTCTAAAATGTCAGGGAGACCTGGTGAAGAACTGAGAAGTCTTAATGGGAGGAAAAACTTTCTCAAAGTCTATATCTCTATGTTTATTTCAGTTATGGATGGGTGGATGCATTGCAAATGGAAACATCGTTTACAAAAGTACACTGAGCACAGAACAGCAGAAAACTGCAGGTTATGGTTTGTATATCAAATCCAGCGTTGGAGATATCCACAACCCCAATAGATGTGTCTGTGCAAGGCAGCCCTGTATTGTTAAGTACTGGCTGTGTTGATTTGATGAAACTTTTACTTGTAAATATTTATTCCAATGCTTTGGAAAACCCAAATTGATAGCTTAATGATTGCTTGTTGGTTGTAATGGTATAAAATAATATGGTAAAAGAAAAATCAGGTTAATTGAAGGCAAAATCTGTTAATTAAAGGCCTAATACCACTTTTATCTGTTGCCTTCCTAGTTAGGTGAGTGCTTCCATGCTAAAAAGGAAAATCTTGCGTGGGATCATTATTGTTATATAGTGCATGCATGCTCAGTCCATCCCTTACGTGATTATAGGTGTTTTATAGGCATCTAGTTTAATGCTGCCTCCATAAATGTTACTTTCTAGTTTGAGACAAGCTGTTCCTTACACTCTAGTATGTGCACCCCAAAATTAGTGCAGCAAGCAGTACTTTGCTTTACAGGTCAGGAACTTTGTGTGAACATGGAACAGACCATAGACATATTCATTCTTTCTGGAACACCGCACGGATGACATAAACAGCAGTAACCTTTTCAAAGGATCGAGTATGGTAACTTTAAAGAATCAAGGTAACAAAAAGACTTCTGCTTTTATGTTGAGCATTCAACACAAGCACAGGGGGAGGTAGTCTGTAATCATGTCTTGTTTCCATGTGTTCATAGTATACCATTAGAGAAGAGACTGTAAAGTTAATTCACATTACAATTGTGGAGCAATTGGAGCTATGAATGTGATGTTTGTATTACATGTGTGCATAACCTAGGCACTTTGCTGGGCTTTGCACGGTACTGAGGCACTTCACTGTCAGTGAAGGAAATCATTGCTACAGGTAGAGAAACCATTACTTTCTAGTAATAGTAATAATAATAATGAAAAAAACCTTTTATATGCTCTTACAATATACTTAGAAATTAAACTGTGAAGCAGTGCATGCTGTGATTTGTGTTGCATTTTGGCACATGGCATATATGCAGCCTGCTCACATTAGGCTCCAGTGAGCTATGCTCTCTAATGAAGTAAAGAAATGATTCTGAAAAGTGATGGGAAAAAAACCAAGGAGCACAGTTCCTGTATCTGTACTGGCAATTTGATATATTAGATTTCATACGACTTACATCCTGAGTCAAGTGTGTTAAAGCTGTTGTTTGATTCTGAAGTTTTCGTGTAAGGCTACGAATGTTTTGCCCTCTAGCAAAATGTCACTTAATTCTTAACACTTCTCTGGAATCTATAAAGTAATTAGGTGTTTTTGTAATCTGGTAAATGCAAACTGGCTTGTCAGCTTAAGAGAAGAGAACTGGGGAAATACTAAAGAGAAAATTATGGTGAGTGCTATTGGATTAGAGAGTGAAAAGTGTAAAGAAGACCTGGTGATCTATGTGTTCTTTTGAAGAATGCAGGAGTGCATCTAACATGGAATATATAAACCTGTAGCAAAAGACCTGAGCATGAAGATCTCTCTCTGATGTTGTGGTAGTCACTAAAAAACAAACAAAAAACCTAATTTTTTTTTTTGACAGTGCCATTGTTGTGGTTTAACCCCAAAAAGCAGCTCAGCCCCACACAGCTGCTCACTCACTGTCCCCAGGTGGGAGCAGATGGAATCAGATTATCATTTGCAGGAAGAACTGGTATTTTCTAAGCGGTTGAAAATACATTTGTTGTATATTCTCCAGGCTGCTACTCACAGCATTTTAAGATTTAAATTAAAAAAAAAAAAAAAGTGGTCTAAATCTGTGCATCTGTAGGGAGAGTTACATTGGTTAAAATGACTTAGGGAGGTGGTAAAGACCCTCTAGCTCTGCTGGTACCATTTTTTTTTTTTCTTTTTTTAATTGCATGAGTCTTGATCTCCTTGCTGGTTTTGGAAGAAAAAAGGAACCACAGGTGTCTTGGAAGTGGCCTAAATTTTAACAGCAGCAAAAGTGAAATAAAAACGCATTAGATATCTGGTGATGAGCTGACAAAGGTGCAGAAGGCAGGCAGGTGCTGCATATCTCATCTGAAGTGTATGCTAAGTGTTGGGCTCACAGAGTGAAGCAGCCTTGTGTATTTTTAGAAGTGTGAGAATTGTTGTGGGAAGCCAGATCCTTCTATATTTCTCCTCTGCTTCCCTTTGGAGGCTCTCACGTTCCCCATGTTTTAATTTCAAGCTCCAATGTATTGTTATTTAAGAAAAATATTGTTAGCAATGCTTGTAACTTCACTGCTTTGTCCAATAGAAGAAAGCAGGCGCAGGCAACTTTTTACTTTTCCCCATCATACAGTGGGAGTCCAATGGCCAAGAGGAAAGCCCTTGGGTAGGGGTGTCTACCAGCATGCAGTGAAAGCTCTAGCACATGTTGTTTCAGCAGGATTGCCTTTTTTTTTCCTGACATTGTCCTGTTGTGAAGGGAGGTGTATACTTGGCTGCCACAAATGCAAACTTAAATTAACTTGCACTTTCACCTGTAACAGTCACAGGTCAAGGATTGCCTGGGTTTTGTACTTTCATTTTTTTCAAGGCAGTCCACTTTCTGTCTTAAAGAAGATTCATGCTTCTTTATTGATCACTGTGTCTGTAGGATGAGAGGAATTTGCAATAAATAAAATGCTCTGAAAGTAAGTATTTCTCTGTGTGCTTGTGCACTAATTAACATGTATTTGAAATAAATACAATACAGCTAAAAATCTTGTAAATCTTTAAGTACATTCTTGGAATATTGTTTTTAGCAGTCCAGCTGAGGATGTTTTAAAGAACTTCAGCCAGAAAAGATTTGTGTATTTAAGACCAATCTCTAACAGGAATTATTTTCTGAACTGTTCAAAAGATGGTTTGTGATATGTTTAAGGCTAGTGCTTTCATGAAGTGATCAACTGCAAAGCCAATGAGGGTTTTGTTGTTTGTTGTTGTTGTTGTATTTTGTTTTTTAGATTTGAGTATGTTGAAATGAATGTCGTAATACTTACAATATTTACGATTACTGAAGTTCTTGGAAAAAATTCATTTATATTCAGGTCTGCAGTAGTAGAAATTCAGTCAGCGTTCATAGTGGGTACTTGCAAAGGCCATGGGTTCCTGCAGCTGCTTCTGGAAGATTAGGCTCATCTTTGATCACATGTAGACAAAGGAACTATTTTATTTATTTACTTTCTTTCTGGAGAAGTCATCAGGAACAATCCAGCTCAAGAATCTGTAATTTAAATCTTTCTAGTTTCAAATTTCTGAGATTGTTTTGATAAGGGAAGAATGCAGGAGTGGCAAAAGCGGAGGAGTACAAGTTATACAATAGGGAGGGCCTATAATAAACAGAAGTTAAGGAATCCACTTTTTAGAAGGGCTATTTGGAACAGTCAGTCAGGCAAACCAGCTGCTGCCTTGGGCTGCAGACTTGGGGAAGGCCTATGGCACTTGAATTGAGTGAAAAGAGGTCTAGACATGAGAGAGAGTGAGTAATGAGCTATGGTTGTAGTCTGATTTGAGACCTGTACGGCTTGGCAGGTCATAGTATTTTTCAGTAGGAAATATGTGCAACTCAACCTCAACGAATGTTCATCTTTTTCTCATAACATTCTTTAACTGTTCTCTTTGGTTGTGCTCCCAGTTCATTCCAGAAGGCGGCTTTCTTCAGACTGTGTTTAAACAGGATGCCTCTGCCAAGTGTCAGGTCAGTGATTTAGCTCTCTTAGCAAGTATTTTCTACTATTTTATTTATTCTAGAAACTTCTAACCATCACTTTGTAAAATCACAAAGAATGGCTGAATCGTATGAGTTTCCATCTCAGTGCAGAAAAGGTAGGCCTGAGCACCAAACTGAAGGGGACTAGCCCTTTCTCAGATACTTTCTGAGCAGCATTGCTGACCTTTACTACATACCTCTTTCCTGCTATTCTGCCAGAAGCATTGCCAGCATCATGTCTTATGAAAGTCAGTAGTAGAGCAAATTTTCATAGAAATCTGCTGCACCAGTCATTTTCTTGTTTTCTAGAGGCAGTAATTATTAACTTTTTCATAGCAGTGAACAAATAAGTTTGTTGGAAAGCTTTTTCTCAGCGAAATGTGTTAGAGTGGATATATTCAAGAGAAATTCAGGCCAGATAGTTGTTTTGTTGCAGCAGCAGTTTATTCCCATGTGCTGCCCTTGCTGGGAAGGAAGTAACAATAAAGTTGAAAGATATGATATTGGATAAAATACTGCCAGTCATAGTTCATAAAGCACTGAAAATGGGCAAGGAGTGGTGGGAGACACAAGAGGCCCTCAACAGATATCTTTCATTGGTGCTATTCCAGTGTAAGAAATATTCTGTGGATAAATGTCACGTGTGTGTAAAATGACTCTACTATCTATTTCCAGTGCTGATGCAGGAAAGGGTTCTGAGCAGACACCTATCCCTGTTCACTGAGAATAAGTTTGTGGTTCTCCCTGCCAAAAATATGAGTAGAAAAAACTGGATCATCTAAAGAGTTGTGTTTATGTATTTCTCTGGGGCTGCACAGAAGCCTGTTTGCTCTTCAGTTCAACGGAGTTGGTAGAATGTGGTTCATATTAGTGTCTAGGGTCAGAATAGGACCACTTATCTTCAAATGTCTGGTCATGTTCTAACCTGCCAGCAGTCCAGTGTTCAGTGTCTTATGGGATTTTAAGAGGGTATGTTAGCATAACCTGTACAAGAGAAAGGACAGAACTGGAAACAGTGTCCAAGATCTTAGAAGACTGCTGAATAATCTTTCAGGTAGAAATGTGTCGGAAAATCAGAGACGAGCATGCATACAGTCTTCAAACTGGCCTAAAATGTTTTTTAAATGGACAATTTGCAGAAAATGATACTATTATTCCATTATGCCTCTCCCAGATATTTAAGGGCAAAAAAGAAGTATTTTCTCTGGCAAGACTTGAGCTTCAGGCTGTAGATCAAACAGGTTGAAACATTTTTCTGACCTCTTTTTTTTCTTCTTCAAATAATCTTTTTTTTTTTATTGATTCTTTTATATTCCCATCAACATTATTCATATTATATTTCAAAGTGGTCTGGCCAACAGTCTTGATACAGAGACAAAAGTCTTGAGTACTGGTTAACCAAGCTAGTAAGAGATGCATATTTTCATCCTGAAGCATGATGTTGTCCTTGCAATATGTTATAGGTGCTTTGTCTCGATTTTACTGGCAGTTTCCAACACTAAGTACTTAAATGCTAATTCATTGGCTTTGAGCTCTGTCAGCCCTTCTTTTCTGGAGCTGCAACTGAATCAGTGTCCAACAAGTAGCAACGTTAATCATTCCTCCAATGTACCTGCATGCAAGAGGGAATGGAATTGGGATTGCTTGCATTTACTTAAAGCTGCATCTGTCTTTGATTCTGCAAAACTGTGTCCTTAAAACTACTGCTGGAGAATGCAGCTGTTTTTTACATTGCTGAAAGTTGGCTGACATAGTAGTAGCATCCAGACTTTCTTGGATGCTTCATGAAACATCATGATAAACATACAGCACTGCTAGTGCTTCTAGTTTGTTATTTGTGGAGGTGCAATTACTAAAAATAATTCTTTCTCTCATAAGAACGTTGCAGAAACAATAGTGCAGAAAATTTATCTGTGATCTACAATTAAAAAGGGCCAAGGAGGTTCCTGTATAAATAAATATCTTCCGTGATGATCCCCTCAGTCTCAGCTTTGATATGCTTTAGAATAAGTTAGGTCTGAGCTTTTTTTTGTAGCAGGGAAAGCCTCAAGAATGCGAAGTTGGATGTAGGCGATGCAGATGCAAGTCTGCACAGAACTTGTAGTAATAACAATGGGAGTTGTGAATTGCTGCCCTAATCTCTATTGGGTGTTAGTTCAAATATTCAGCAGTGATGTTTAATTGTGTGTTAAGTACTTCATTCCTTAAGATTAACCAAAAAAAAAAAAAAAAAGGGGGGGGGGGGGGGGGGGAGAGCTGCATGATGACTAGTGGGAGGCATTTCATTTTGATGGCTTGAGCTACTGGGATTTGATGTTTGCTTCTGGTTGTCTGTTTGGTTTATTCCTTAAAAAGTAAGGTTTGGAAGTCCAATATTAAGCCTTGGAGGAATGGGACCAAGGAGTCTGGCTGAAAGCTTTTTGGCAGCTTTCAGAGGTGTGGTTTATCCTGTAGATGGAAATCCTACCATCCTTCATCTCCATTCCTAGTATGACTAACATTAAACAGGAAAGCATTGCAATTTTTTTTTTTTTTTTTCTTCAAATGAGGCAAATACGAAGCTACTCCTGAGCAATTTTGATTTGTTTTCTTACCCTTGTGCCCATCATCTTTCTTAATCCTTTTTCTTTTGACTAAACTGTCCTGATCAAACAGGACTGTGCTCACCAATCTGTGGATGTGAGAAATAAGAAACATGAAAATAAGCTTCTTCAGGAAGGAAGAATTAGATCTCTGTCCCTTTGTTGGGGTCCTGTGCTACCTGAAGGTGAGGGTTTGAAGGTCAGTAAGGTGTTTTAAATGTGAAGTGGTATTAGTGGAATTAGGTAGAATCGTACAATGGTTTGGATTGAAAGGGACCTTAAAGCCCATCCAGTTCCAGTCCCATGCTGTGGGCTGGCAGCCATCCACCAGCTCATCTTCCCGGGGACCCATCCAGTCTGGCCTTGGGCACTTCCAGGGTTGGGGCACTCACAGCTCCTCTGGGCAGCCTGTGCCAGGCCTCACCACCCTCTGAGTGAAAAATGTCCTCCCAATATCTAACCGAAATCTCCCTTCTTTTAATTTAAAGCCATTTCCCCTTGGCCTATTGCTATCACACCATGTAAAAAGTGAGCCTCCCTCCTGTTTATAAGATCCCTTTAAGTACTGGAAGGCAGCAGTGAAGTATCCCCGGAGCCTTTTCAAATCTTGGGCTCTACAGTAAGAGTTGGTGTTCTATAATGGAATTATACTTTTCTACTTCTAGAGAGAAGCAAAAAACAGCAAAAGAAAATTACTTATTCTTCCATAGCATTTTGGGTAACAGCATTAGCTAGGACTGGTAACTGTTCTAAAGATGCTCACAAATTAAACCTGGCAAGTACTTAATTTTAAATTTCCCTAAAATTGCTTGTTTTATATTCCACACAATTACATGAACTCTATTTGATTGCTTAAAATATTATTTTAAGGTTTTATATATTATACACTACTTACCATGCCAAAGTTGTTCCTACCAATGGAGTAGCCTATGGCTGATTTCTATAGCTGTACAAGTTCCTTGGCTTCAAACATTTGTGTGCTGCTTTTTTTTTTTTTTTTTTATTTTTCTAGAAGCAAGTATGTTAAAGTGAATAAGCCTACTTCCGTGAAGCTCATTCTCTCTTTTATTAAGTGTTTCATTTTGTTCATGCAGTTTTGTCCCACTCAATGGCCTTTCTCCATCTGTAATATTGATCAGAAGCCCAGCAAGCTAAGAAAATCCAAACAAAGGACTTTTAGCTTCTGTTACCTACTGCATCAACTGCTATGTTTTGATCATACATGTTAAAAATGGACAGCCTACATGCTTCTGGCAGCTTTGTACATCAGGTGAATCCAGTCAGGCTGAAGTTGCCTTTGGATCAGTCACACACTCAAATTGTCCTTGTAAGAATAAGGAACATGCAGTAGGGGTATCCATAAAGTGGTCCACACCTTCACAATTTTTAAGTATGAAAGATAACAGATTACACTTCAAAGTAGTACAAATTAAAGAAGGATTCTGTTTTTCAATGATTTTTTTTGTTTGTTTTTTTAATTACTTATCCACTGTTCAAAATTTTCCCTTCAGCCATGAAGCCTCCACATCTTTAAGAACCTGAGAGAAAACATCTTTAAGCTAGAAAGACATTAGCCTTGGAACTGAGGTGACAAAAAGGTTTTCCATGCTCCTTTCTGTCCTTTTTCTGTCAGAAACTGATTACTGCTTATGCACATGCATACATGAACAGGAAGTTTATCATGTGTTTGCATGCATACTTTTGTACACTCAGGATTTCAAATAATTTTATGAAGTAGTTGCCAGCAAAAGGAAATGCAGCTTTATGCTTCATAGTGCAATCTAGAGCAACCTGAATCTGTCTTACAAAGAAGTAGGTCATAATGCTGAAAGATTCATCTTATAAAAAAAAAAAATATTCATAGGAGACTTAACTGTTCAACAGATGTCACTAATCTTTTATTAGGTAGAAGCACTGGAACTTCTCTTGTGATGTTTTTAAAATCGGCCAGAGCCAGTTGTGTTTGGTGTTTTGTACAGAAAAATTGTTAGCATCTCAGCCTATTTTTTACATTGGCCAAAAAAGTTCTTTAATTCAGATCTAGGGGGATTTAATTTTTTTCTATTGTTTAGCTGCAATTAAGAATGATCACCCTTCTTTCTGTTTCATTAAATGCCATTTTATAATTTTTGTGAGAAGAAATCTTTAAATGCTATAGAAATTACATTTGTAACTTTTGTAGTATATGCTCCTCTTTTTAAGGTCATAAATTCTATTTCTGAGGCAGTACCTTACATTTCACCCTTAAGATTTTCTGTCTCTGATGTCTATGGAAGTACTGTGAAAATTTTCTGATTGGAAATATACTCCATTAATTTTTATTTATTCTTTAAATGTTAGCAATATTGTTCTGTGAATAGACTTTTGAAATTACTGTAGATTCTATTTTAAATAATAAACCTTGCCTGTTTTTCTCATTTTTTTCCCCAGAAGTAAGTACCAAGTGAAATGTTGCCGTAAGTATGAACACTGTGCATCTGCTCACACTGGGTTGCATTCCCACGAAGACTGTGTGTGGATGTTAGTCAAGCATGTGCTTAAATACTGCAGTAAGTGCTTATAAGTGGTCCTGATTCTGTATGTGTTATGTGTCAGGATTCTGCTAGTGATAGTAGCAGCAATTTAGTCTTTTGTCAGTGGGATTATGATTGCTTCCCTCTCTTCTTCCAGGTAGAAGGAGTGATACGAGTTGTTGCTGCTGCTGCTGCTTAACAATTTTGAAACCACCAAAGTGAGAATATTCTCTTTTTTGCTGGTGCTGGAGTGCAGTCAATTTCCTAAAACTTACGGAGAAAGATTTTGGTTTAGAACCAGGGGCTAAGCTCAAGAGTTGAATAACCCAAGACAGGGAATTTAATAATCTTAAGCAGGATTATTAAACAGGCATATGAAAGGCTTTTTAGGACACTGGAATAATCACAGAGGAAAACTAGTAGGGCCTCGGCACGTGAGACTGCACAGCAGGAGAATGGCTGTAAAATGCCACTTTATGCTTCTTGAAGCCATTGCAGTTTTCTTGCAGACAAGCATAACTTCAATGCACTGACTTCTACGCTTCTGCAGTTCACTCTCTTAGGATTTTAAGCCCTTCTCTTTACAACCCCTTTTAACTTCAGTGTACTTTGTCTACCTCTTTAAAATCCTTCACCAAATTTGTAGCAATGCTTTCTGTGAACCAACTTAGGAGAGCAGGAATTTAGCAGAGGAAAAGTTAAGTTTGTAAGTCTAATCACTACTGTTGTCAGTGAGCAGCTGTTGGGGCATAGCAGCTGAGAGAAAAAGGCAGGGCCTTTTGTCCTGAGATTGATTTGCTCAGCAGGATCTCCCTTGCATCATCATGGATTTTCTTAGTTTTGTGAATTCCTTCATTCCAGGGCTCCTACCTGAAAATTTCCAAGCAAAGATTCAAGGAGGGAACATTCAAGAAGTACATAGTTTTGCAGGAGGCTTCAAAAATGAATTAAAATTCATGTTGTGTGCATTTGTCAACTAGTAACTGAGTAATTTCTTGGAGTAGCAGGTACATCAACAGGATGGTAACTATAAAATCTGTATCTACATGTCTACGTGAGGTCCTGTGATCTTCATGAGGGCTCTGCCCCAGGAGCAAAATAGCAAGTTCTTTTTCCCAGCAGTTACAGGTAAACCCTGTTGTTTTGGTTTTTATTTTCCTGTTATTGGACATGAAACTTGCTGTACTAGATAAATGTGTCTTTATTTTTCATTATTTTTATTTTTAGTTATTATATTGAATTGTGCTTCGTCATTCAAATATTGCTCACCTATTTACTGTCACAAAAGAGAAGTTCACTTCCTCATCCAAATGTTTCCTTTGCAGGATTTAGAGAAAAAGCATGTTCTGTTTACTTTGTGTCTTAGAGAACTTTCAGAAGACTCTAGGTTTTTTGTCTGTGTGTGTGTGTGTTTAATGAAGTAAAAAAGGAAGAAAAGAAAGGAGAAAAAGAAATGGGATGTAAAGGTGTCCTGACTTTGTAAGAATCAAACTGAGAAACAGTTCTTAAGAAGCTATGAATGCTTTCCCCTTGACTCTTAAAATATTCTTTTAGCTTTTCTCTTTGAGAGCATTAATGCATGTGCAAGACACTAGTGCGTTTAATAGTAGAATATTAATGTCTTTTCCATGTATTTTATAAGTTCTGCTGTCTTATAAAACTTGAGATCTTTTACTGGAGTGGGGGTGGTGAGGAGTAAAAAGCATGTTTACTTTTTTTATGCTTGGAACGTTTTGTTCAACAGAATGCACGTCTGTGTGATTTCACTGACTGCTGCCTAGGCCATGGCAGGTTCTCTGAAAATCTTGATTCTGCTCAGGAGGAAGACATCCAAGAGCAGGGCTAGAGGCAGATTATGAACGCATGGGAGCAAAACATCAGTGAACTTTTGGAACTCTTCCTTGGAAGGGTTTGCGTGTTCCAGCTGTTAGACTTAGAGATGAAATATGACTCAGAGCATTAATCTCAGTAAGAACCATTGAAATGGAAAATAAATAATGTGGAGACCAAGGTGTAATTAAAAGTTTAGTGATTATGTTTCTTTTTTCAGCAAATCTTTGTACTGCTCAGAGCCAAGCAGTCATTTAGGTACCTGCTAAAAATTCACAAAGCAATTTTTGTGGCGCTTGGTAGTAGATTATTGTTTTACTCTTAGGTAGTGACAGTTGTTCCTAATGCCAAGAATCATATTGCAACTTCTGCTCTTGTTAAGGACAAAGGTTGGACCAGCATCAGAGATGAAATAAAGAGAAGCAAAAAAAGTTATTTGAATTTAGCATTCTCCAGTAAGCAATACACAAGAAGGTAAAGAACATACGTGATTATTTTCTTGTATTTGGAGAATCTTGTTGGATACAGATGTGAGAGCTGTTTCCAATCTCTCATAATGTGGAATTTGTACTTTCAGTATTGGTATTTTAAAGATACTTGTGAAGTGAGTGGGTGGAGACTAAAAGAGTGAGCTGCTATGAATGTGCCAACTTTCCTAAATACTGAAGGATTAATACGAGGCATTCCAGAAGATATATGCATGAGATATTTGTGGCTTGTCTGTTAGGTGACTTCAGCAGTCTGCGTATCTCCTACTGTGCCAGTTGTCCAACATCTGAAATTTTGCAGTATTTGAAGTCCAAACACACTGAATTGCTTCTAAATATTTGAGCTTGTTCAAGATCGCACACTGATTACGTAGTCAAGATGGGAGAAGAGCCAAGTATTTTGTCCCACTGTCCTGTACGCTAACCTTACACTGCACTTAGTGCTTCTATTAATAATTATCAAGTGTTCTTCTGTATTAAAGCAGGCGTTTCCTTGCATAGAATTCTACCTGGTGATCTTTTAGGGAGATAATATTTGGTACTGCTAGTACAACTCACAAAAATGTGATAATACTTAGTGAGACAAGTTAATCATTTAAGAATAGTATCTGCAAGAAGTTTTCCTCATGCTTTTTAGTCTGAATTGGCTAGATAAAGATATTTTTTCCATTCTAGGGAATCTCTAGTTCAAGTATGACAGCAAAACTGGAAGGTATTTCCTTGAATTAAGCTTACTCCTAGGACTTAATTGAATTAATTCAGTTTTACTGGTGGATGCTGTTTTTCTTCTTTTCACTCAGCAACTGGTTCCCAGTGCAACTGGATCCAGTGTCCAAGTGAATCATGCTTTGAACAGGTGTTGAACTAAATGAACTCCTGACATCTCTGAATTATTCTGTGTTGTCAAGAGGAGAAGAATTAAGATTCCCAATTGTGTTTTCCTTCTTAAGTCCTTCTTATCTTATTTCCTTCCCTAACTCCTCCTAGGCAATTACTTTCAAGGCTTGAGCTGAAGCTTAAAAAAAAAAAAAAAAAAAAAAAAAGGAACAATTCAGAACTATTTTTTAATCTTGTAACAAAAGTTCTTCCTTCATGCCTTCCCCTTCCCTTTGAAATAACTTTTGCTGATCTATCAGTAGTGGATTTTTAAAGCCTGAGTAATCAGTAACTCAATTAATTTCAACGTGATTTTTTTATTGTTGTCACTGTAGTAGAAAATATCCAAGCAGCTGTGACAAATTTGGATAAGGAAGCTAACTTGGCATGCCTTCATTCTCCATGTGTGTTCTAATGTCAGTGCATGCTGATTTTTTTTTTTTTCCTCAATCTGTTATGGCAGGTTTGCCTCATACAATGCTATATGCTGAAGAGAGAAAGCTTTATAGAACAGAAAATCTAGATCAAGCTCAAAGCTTGAGCAGATTTCAGATTTTCTGGTTATAAGTCTCCCAGTGATAACATTGAATTTGCACTCTTGCAAGGCAGTGGTTTATTTAAAACTCTTAGTGTTTTCCTTGAACTGAAGTACTGAAGAACAGGACAAGTTTGACGTACTTCCTAATAAAAACACTTTATGGAAGGTTTGGGACGCAGCAATATATTCAGTTTAGGTGCAAGCTTATCTTTGCTTGGGCTGATCTGATTCTGCTGGCAAAAACACCACAGCAAACTAAACCTTAGAAGTTCTTCATTTGATGGCTTTTTTTCAAAGTGCTATTTAAACCTGTTCAGAATCTGTGAGGAAAAGATACAGAACTAATAATTACTCTAGTCATAGTGCTTGTCTACACTTTTTCTTCTAGAATCATGGGATTGATCTTAGAAATGTGTGGAATTCTTGAGAAGGTTTCTCAATTGGAGAATGTCTTCTCCCATGGCAGAAACTCAGTTAATTAACAGGAAATGTAAGGCTCCAAGGAACTGTGGTGTGAACACACCTGCAAATCCTCTGCTATAAAGCTACAAAACGGGGTGAGGGGAATACCTCTGTCAGACTGTAAAAGCTGAAAATCAGCTTCCATTTTTCTCACATTGAAACACAGAGGGAAATAATTCCATGTTGTGGTGAACTGAATATGTGGTTCAATGTTTGGTTTGATGCGTGCTTCTCCCCAGAAGAAGAAACCGAATCCAAGAAGTGGCGCATGTATTTGGGGGTACAAACTTAATTCTGGTGTTAAAACACACAGCTTCAGAATCTTAAGGAATCGTTGTATTTTCAGCAGTTATAAAAGCTGTCCCTGGGCTGCTGCTTTGCCTGCTGGGTCTGAACTGTTGTGCTTGGGCCAAGAGGGGGCAGAGGTGGTCCAGTGGCCTTCACAGAGCCTCTTGAATAGGTAGTTGTTTGCCCTGTGCCATCTTCTCCAACACTCCCTTCCAAAGGGAAGTAATAAATTGTATTGAAATAAGGAAAAAATAAAATTACATAATAGTTTGTGCTCTTTGGTTTGGGGGGTGATGATTTGTTATAGTGCTTATCAAGAGTTTGGCTCACTCAGGTTTGCTTTCCAGAGAGCCTTTAATGATTAAGTGATTAAGCCTTTGTGCCATGTTTTCCTAGATTTAAAATAAGAATAGCCTGTCTGTGGCTGCTCTTAATTTGCTTAGGTAGTCTATCAGTTTTTAGGTACTGTGTTTTTCACTTTTCATTTGTTACCAGTCTGGCACTGTGGGTCTTGGTTGTCTTTCTCAAGGCTCCAAGGAGCTGACATTACGCCACTGGTACTCCTAATGTTTAGAAGTTCTCCAAAAACTTAAACTAATACAGAATGTCTGATTCTGTAGCTTTTTTTAATGATTCTCTGCAGGTCAGAAACATCTGAAAAGTATGTCTGGTAATTGCAGTCCAGCTGTTAAGGAACAGATATCTCTGTCTTGGAAAGTTTGTTTCTGCCAATTGGACTCTTTCCATGACAGTTTCATCAGCTAAGCAGATACATGCACACTCTTCCTTGTTGTATATGAGGAAAAATTATTTCACTAGCGGAGTGGAACTATGGAAAAGGACAGAAACCAGTATATCTGTACATCAGCTGAAAGAGATCTTCTTGAAATGTTTACAGGTTTGGGTACAAAGTCTTACACGTGTATTGGGCTTAGAAAACTTGTAAGGGATCTAAATGCAGATCTCTGGATTTCTGCTCAGTTACAGATGTGTAGGTAGATGGTAAGTTAGAAGGCAAGACAAATACATCATATTGAAGGTAAGAGAATTATAGGGCTTTCTTGTAAATGCTGAAAGGAATATACTGATGCTAGCTTTAGGATACAGGTTTCTGAAACCCGAAATGTACATTTGAGTGAGAATTACAACTAACACTAGAAATGGCTGTTTCTGCCAGATAACTGCCAATTATTGGACCCTGACTTGCTGATATTACAAATAAGTAGGGTGCACAGAATAACTAGCTTCATTTAGTTCAGGAATAGAAGCTGGTTATTTCATTGTTGTTGTACAATATTTGCTGTGATCACACCCAGAACAATAATGAGGGCTTATGCCAAACAGTATGATATAAATGATATTTGGGTGTGAACGCAGGTTGGCTCTTGTCTGACTACAAATTTTCAGAAGATTTGTGCTCTTGCAGAGGTTTGACTTCTAATTTCAGGGGCTTTTCTGGGTCATGTTGGTGTGAAGATGACCACAATACACCACATAAATGGAAGATGTGAATTTAAAATATGCTCCATGATCTTGTGTAGGCCACATCAGCACCATCAGTAGAAATATACCATTCAGGAATCTGGCGTTCTGCTTCATTCTCTTCTTATCAGAGTGTTGAACAGTGAGAGGCACAATACCTTCCAGTGGAAATTATTCCAAAAAGTTCCATGGCAAAGTGGCTTTGTCTGGTATTGATGAATGACACAAGCTTAATATCTGGCAAAGAAAAAAACAGTCTCTGCTAGGAAAATTATCTCTTACTGATATTAAGTGTCAGCAATGCTGCAGCTGAATCAGAGGTGAATGTGGGTTAGCTGCCAGCATACACAAGGACAGTCTGTTCAGAACCATTTTGGCATTGATCTGGCATGCTCTGTAGCTAGATTGTAGTTGTGTGCTGTTCTGCACTCTCAACATGAAAACAGTGTAAACTAGAGTAGAGAGAAAATACCATGAAGAAAACCACCTTAAATCAAAGGAGTAAAGCAGGACAATTGCAGATGTATCTGTAAAGCCACTTCATAGCCCTGTTGGCTAACAGGGAACCAGTGAAGCAGCTGCTGAGAGGGAGTGATTGCCCTTACACTTGTTGCAGAAACTAAATTTATTTTTCTCAGGTGTTAAAATAATTATGCTTGAACTTCCTTTAAGTTCTGAATTTGTCAGGAGTGGAGATGGATTTTTGACTGCAAGCCTCAGCAGTATATATTATTTTTCATGAATGCCACATGGTTATGGGATAGAGGCAGCTGACAGTGAATTGAGTAACAGATGTTCAGGACTGGTATTGATGGCTATTGTGAACTTGATTTCTATGGGCACTGTGAAGAAATCAATGGATGGGGGGTTGACGTTTGGGATACAGGCTTTAAAAATGCTTTGTGAAAACAGTAGCATTAGAGAAAGGTTTGGAAGACCTCGTGAAATCACAGGCTCAGGCACTATAGTGACAGATGGAATGCTTGTCAGGTGCTCAGCAACATGCTGTAGGGAAGACTAATGTTATCCAGTCAGCTGTAACTTGGCTATAAAGCTCAAGAAAAGACCAAATGTATTTTTTAATGACTCAGTAAAATTATCTGCTCAATGGGAAGCAGTGATCAGAGGAGCAAACAAACTTTGTATGTAGGTCACTCTGAAAATGAAGGATGTGTGAGAAGAAAGCAGGCCTGTTTCTATTGAAGAGATGCAAGGAGTCCTGACTGATGCCTTTGAGATGTGTGCTTTGAAAAAGTCTATCTGTTTTTCCATTTACCTCTCCCATAACACACAGACAAAGCATTTAAATAGTCTAGAAAGCAGCATTTTGCAGTTGTTTTCTTCTTTTTTTGTTGCCTGAGTTGTGAAACAATAAACCAATAAAACTTGTCATTGTCGGAAGTCAGCGAGGGAAAAAGAACTGTTGAATTTTTGGTCTTTTCTCTGAAGCACTATTGCTGGGTGCAGTGGGAAGAAGAACCATAGTGGCTCTGAAAGGACCACAGCCTGCTTTGAGCGTGGTGATTCCTGTATTTCAAAATCCCATCTGAAAGCACAGGGGATGGTATTTCTATTAGTGTTGCATGCAAATCTTTGTACCTACTTGAACTTCCCTGAATTTAGTGCACAGGGCAAATGTTTATTTACGGAGTTGCAGACTCATAGCAGTTGGAAGGGGTCTCTAGGGATCATTGAGTCCAACACCCTGCTAAATAGGATCCCTACAGTAAGTTGCACAGGGAAATTATCCAGGTGGATTTTGAATATCTGCAGAGGAGTCTCCACAGCCTCTCTGGACAGCTTGTTCCAGTGCTCCGTCGCTCTGACAATAAATAAGTTCTTCCTTGTGTTAGTACTTAGTGTATGCGTGTCCAACCCACTAGATTTATGTTTTTGTTGCCGCCTTTCTTTTGTTTTAATTAAAAATTATATAAAAGTTTTATTACCTGCATACATTAAGTATATTATATATTTTATATGCTGTCCAAGACAATCTCTTGTCACTCAATGCGGCTCAAGCAAGTCAGAGGATTGGACACCCTTAAAGACATTTATTTACTTACCAGTCCATTCAGCACTGTGCAAGTTCTTACTGAAAGACCTTAATATCAGAAATTTTTATCTTAATACAAAGTGTCTTTCTTGGAACAGGATTTCCTTAAACTCTACACGATATTTATGCTTTATGTTTTCAGGTCGATATTATTTGTTTTACTAAATTGGACGAAAGCCTCACAAGGTATTAGGGCAGCAAGGTGCTCAGTTTTTAAAAGCATATCAGTAAAGATTGCAGGTTGGGTCTGCTGTGTAGGAACTCGCATTAATTTCCAAGTACCAGCATTTGAGTGCAATTGATTTTTAATTTTTGTAAGGATTTTTTTAGAAAAGTGATCTGTTCTCTCATGCTAGAATGAAATGGAGGCCAAAGATGGTATGTTTTAGAGATTTGAAAAATATGATATCTTACTTGAACTTATCTCAATGCTAAGAGTTTGACAACAATTTTACTCCTTGCATGGTGTACACTCACAGATATGGTAAGGGCATGTTATTGTCAGAGAGCTGTCATCTGATGCATTGAATTGCAGTCAGGGCAAGGATTCCTTGCTGCTTAGGTTCTTGGAAAGCTTGAAGGCCATTAACATTCCTAGAATTGCATGCATCATAAACCATAGTGCAGCAAGATTAGAAGTGAGAAATACATGAGTATGTATTTGTCACCATTCCTTCACGTATGTTAAACTGCTATTGCAAAGTATGCCAAAGCAATTAGATACTAATGCTCTTCACAAATGTTGGGTGTTGGTTTTTTTTTTTGGTACTCTGGGCATAAGATTCTCTGGTGACCACAATCGCTCTATCCTGCTTCTATTGGCCAATACTGAAAGAACAGAAAGTAAATGAAAAGACTTGTTTGCAGCTTCTCCTGATCGTATGTGTACTAGCTGCTCCCACAGTCCCTGCAGTGCTATCACACAGTGCTGTTCTGACTTGCATAAAAGGAGAATGAGGAAGCCAAAATAAAAACATGATAGAAGTTATTAATTTTTTGATGTCATAGAATGGAAAGAATCGTGTCACCTAAAATTCTGGTGTGGTTGTGATCAAGTATGTCATTCATATTCAGTCACTACTCGATACTAGGTATAGAAAGAGCTGTCCTGAGTACATTTGGAAATTCACTGTCAAGCAGTGACGGTGCTTTCTCAAAAAGCTAAATTCTCTGAGAGGGAACAAAAACTCCCTCCTTCATTAATGCATTCAGATACCTAGAAGATCACTGCAAAGCAGAAATGAATATTATATTTTCCCATTTTGATAGCAAAATAAAGAGCTTGAATTGCAATAAGATAAATTCTGCTTAGTTTTGGCTAATGCCTAATTAGGGATAATGTACAGCTGGGGGAGTGTGAAGTCTTTGTCAGTTTGGATTTTAATAACTGTTGTAATTGGCACCTGTCACCTGGATCTGATCGTGCTGTGGTGCAGGAGAAATGGAAGCTCCCGGAGTCCCTGCAGTTATTATTTCTGTGATTCTGTGATTACCAGATCCGTGATCTCTGGAGTTGTTCACTCAACCGATCTCTGAAGTAGAATTCTGTGATGATTTACAAACACAGACACAAGTGAAGACACTAGAGAGAGAAAAGTGCTCATAAATTTAAAGAGATTAAGAGAATTATAGCCATTTTGATAGCTGTAAGAAATACAGTGAGATTGCAAGAACAGTGTTAAAGTAGTTTAGCCTGCACTTAGGTGCCAGAATGTCTGCATATAAGCCTTGGAATCATTATTTCTTTTTGCTGTACACAGCTAATGCTTACAAAGTCCAGCTGTGACAAAATTGTCTCCTTTGTTTAATGACATCTAGACAAATTCCTGGAAGGAGATGAATTTGAATGTGCATTTAACATCTGTTGAAGATGAGGAAAAGAGTCAGTCAGCCTAAAACATGGGGTAGTTTCATAGGCAAAATTAAAAGGTTAGTGCTGTTCTTTGAAACAAACATATTTGCAGTATTTAAGCAAGTCATGTGGGCAGAGGAATGGCTTCTTTTTACCACTATTTTCTGTCAGTGACATTTATTGTAAGCCTGAGTAGGGCACAATGCTGCACAATTTATTGTGGTACCAAGAAGGCAGCTTGGTGGCTTAAGCTCCTCTAACGTATTACTTTTTGAGAATGTTGCAAAAAACATATATCAATTTTATCACGTCACATTTCAGGGTGTAGGCTGTTATAAAATAATCTTGAAATGATTTTCTTTTTGTATGATAAGATTTGAGAGAGGCTTTCTGGCTTGAACATGAAGTCCATGCTATTTTTGGTCAGCGTTATCTTTGAACGTTGTAACTCTAATAACAACTCCTGGTGCATGAAAAATGGGTAGTGTTCATTCTTGGCCGATACTTTTGTAAGTCTCATTAGAACTGTGTGACTGCACAACAAGCTCCATATCTCCTATTACATGGCGTGGCATGCTTCTCCTTTGATTGCAAATGTTTTCTGTCATCCTTGATTAGGAACTGAATGAGCATATTATTGACTGCTAAAGCAGCATACTGGCACCAAAAACAGTGTTGGAGTTGGATGCAAGCTTGTTGAAATGTAGTTACTGACAAAGCATTTTTTCCTTTTAAATTAATAAAAGAATAAACCAAAAAAGGAAACCAACCAACCAACCACCACCAACATAAAAAACCAGCAAAGCAGAACAAAAAAAAAAAAAAAAGCCAAACCCACTAAATTAAAAAAAAAAAAAAAAAAGATAATGCTACAGAAGAGCAAGATTTATAGCAAGAATTATAGTTTTTGTACTTCTGGGTCATGTGAGAGTAAGCAACCACAATCACAGGGAGAACAGGAAGGTAAAGGAATAATGCTTTGAATAAATACAGAGAAGGGAGAGTGAGCGAGCTAGAGTTGGTGTTCACATTCGTGTTGTGAGCCAGCACTGGCAATGTACCACAGTAGATGGAAATGTTTCAGCAATTTACCATATAAACAACCAAACAGCCCGGATTTATCTAATCAGCTTTTTGTGATAAAGCATGTCCAGGATCCCTTTTTCCAAAGCTAAAGGGATTGCAGCAGTGACAAGATTAGGAATAGTGTGAGCTTGTACCCAGAAATATGGATGTAGTTTTATTTTTCTTTGACCATTTGCCCTTATGAGAGAATAGATATTTAAAAAGGTACAAAGGAACATAGCAGTAAGAAATGGGCACTGCTTCAGCAATAGTTAATGTTGGCATTCTGGAAAGCTTTCAACATCAGGGAAATTCTTTTTTTCCCCCATTTCAAGCTGAGTGCTGTTACTCAAGATGAGCTGGCAGAAGCTTTCTAAGTAGCATCAGACCTTGGATGAAAATGTGTCCATGGGAAACGAAGTAGGAGAGGAACTGGTACAGATTTCTTCTGCCATGTACTACTGAGTGACTTACTGTTTGTTCTACTCTTCAGCACCTACGGGACTGCAGTTCTCATCTGCTTCTCGGTGTTCTGGTATTTCTGAAGAGAGGTGTGTGACTGTCAGCAGTACGTATCTGGATCATGACTCACCTTGTTACACTACAGCTGGGCTTTGTAAGTGCTCCTCTTTCCCATGACACACTGCTGTATGTTTTCAGCCAAACAAAATGGTGTAGACAAGTGAATGTGAATGTCTGCAATAGAACAGACACATTTGAAGCCTTTTTTGTTACAGAGATATAAGAATCCTTCATATTTTGCTTAGTCTACGGACTTGTCTTCTTCCATCTCACTCCACCTCCAGTCACTTTCAGTCCTTTTATCTTCCTCAACAGAAAGAAACGCTGATAAATATTGCTGACCTTGTTAAGGATGACAACTGTCATGAAGAGAAGTGTGAGAATGGTTTGTGTCAACATCTCACAACCCTGTGCATTGCCATAAAGGTTTAAAATGCTGTGGTTTTTGTGTTTGTATGTGTTTTCTGATTGCTGTGAATATGACAGGTCATTACTGTTCTTTAGAATAGCATGGGAAAGTTCTCCTGTTTTCCTATGAGCTAACAGACCCTTCGTAGTGATTCTGATGGCCTCACAGGTAAGGCTACTAGAGAAAGCAAAGCAAAAGAGATAGCATCTCAAATGCTTTTGGATTCTATGTAGGGAAATATTTCCAAGGGAGTGTTAAAAACATGGTGAAGTAATAAGACCTGTCAAAGACCTGTCTGGCTGCAGCAGGAACAGGTAGGGTCTTCAAATACCTGCATTCTGCAGATGGGCTGGATGTCCTGTGGAACTTGATGAAGAACAGTTGAGTTTGTTTCTACAGTTGCTTTCTGAATATTTAGGCAATACCCTCCACTGAACAGCACGTATGCAGAACAGACCCAAGACAAATGCCTTTTACGTACTAGCCTACTATACTTCCTAGTTAAAAAAGATTGTCTCAACAGACAAATCACTGCTGAAATAAAGGATTTAATTAATCTTGAGCTAATTTTGAACAGTGCAAAGAATACTAAGATGCAGAATTCAGCAAGGTGCAGTAGTTTCTGACAGAAAGATCAAGTGAGCAGTGCAGGAAGTCCTTACGTTTATTTCATAGATCATACCAATGATTTCCACATCATCATACAACATCACTTAAAAATATAATGTTTATTTAAAGATTAGCTACAGTTTTACCAGAAGGATTTTATTTCTCTGTGCCTTACAGAATACGTGCAGAAAGCAAAGTCAGCAGCCTAACACCTAATTCAATAGCCCTTGGTTTCATGTCTTGATCACTCAGCAGCTCTATAGAACTGTTTACCTCTAGGTTAAAAAAAAAAAAAAAAAAAAGCCTCATCTTAGCAAATTTGAAAGCATTTTATGAATCCTTTGGACAACTAATTTTGCAAGAGATGGGCTTTTTCTGAGGGAGGTCTCAAACCTTTTTAGCAACTCAAGTTCAATATTCTCAGTTTTTAACAGTAGAGATTTTAGCACTTCTTATAATTGAGATTCTTAAGGTAATTTGATATTGCTGCCAAAGCCTAAACCAGTATAAATCAGAATTAATCTGATTAGAAGAACCTGAAGGTCCTTTTGCTTACCATGAAACTGCCTGCATCTGGTTTCACTTATTTCCTCACCTTGTATTTTCCAGTTCTTGTTTGCACTCATGACCACAGAAGTGATTTTTCATTTTGTTTTAGGCACCAAATGTTGTCAGTGTTTCTGAAATTAGTCTAAAAGACAATGTATTGCATTCCAAAATACTTTTTTCCCAAAAAAATATTTTCTAAAAACATTTCTGTCACAAATACCATTTAATTCCTCTGTTTCACTTCAGAACATTGTAATTTCATCACTCTTTCCTTGCATGAAGTTCTAATCCCTTACGGCATTGCAGTACTTGTTGCATCAGTCTACTGTGATTATAAAGCTGAAGGATTTCTTAATTGTGTTGATTTTTTTCCCCCATTCTCTTCACCAAAATATTTCCATCTGATATCAGCAAAGTCGAGAAGTTCCCTTTATTTTTTCATGTTATTTAATGTTTTTGATAAGCTTTCTTTTTCCTGCTGCTATAGTTCTTTTGGAGCTTGGTTTAACCTTGCACTAACAGTAATCTTGGAATTCCAAAAACTCTGTCATTATTTGCATTTTGTGACTTTGATGGATTGTACTTTACAGTTTGAATCTTGACATTATTCTAGGTTACATCTGGGTTATTGTAGCAGTTAAGAAAAGGCAGTTTTCACACTTGCACATCTCCATCTTTTCTCCTGTTAAGAAACAGAAAAAAAGGAAAATTGAAAATGGATGGGATTGGAGAATTGTTTTCATTCTCTCTTCCTTCTCCAACCTTTTTCCATCTCACTCCTTCCTATAGGAAATTGTGGAACAGAAGTGAGAAAACAAGAAAGATGTCAAACCAACAAGCAAAAACAACGTTAGACATGCATCGTGCACAGAACTCTTATTTGGAAAACTCGTAATCTCAAAAGCTATCAACCTTCCCTTAGCGGGAAGAAAACAGCTTTTCTATCCATCTCCATTCAGACATGGTGAGGGGAAAAAAGCTTGCCTTCCCACAGAATGGGCCCAGGAGTGGATCTCTGGCCAATTAATTGTTTCATAATCTCTCAGGAAATTCTCTAGGTATCAAAGTATGCATGGGATTGTCCCATCCAAAATATAGTGCCCTAACTGAACAGCTTCATATTCTTCCTTGCACGTACCGTGGAGCTGTAAGTTTGTGTGAGGAGGAAAAAAAAAAAGCACCATTGTGGTTGACTCTGGGTTTCTCCTGCAGACCGTTTCTATGACTGTCAAGGAAGTCGGCTGTGCAGAGCCAGCGTTCTCCAGCAACACTTCCACCCCAGCCAACTGCACCTCGCCGTTGGAATCCCCAAGTGCGCAGTGCTCTGGGAACGTGAGAAGCAGAGCGAAGTTCTGCTTAACATTGAAGATCTATCTCTCCCTCTGACAGATTTCTTGACAGTATACTACATGTTCTAATCCTTTCATCTGCTCCACACCTTGAAGTGCAGGTTATGATTTGGCTCTGGACACTTGCATTGACAAGCTGTGTTTGGGCTCTGACTTGCTGTGCAGTCAGTATGTGTAATATAGAGAAAGATGTAGTTCTCAAAAGCTGAAATTGCATCCATAATTTTAGTAGGAAATGTTAAACTTTCAAAGGATGTTTGTTGAAGAAAAATAAATGTAACTTTACATTTTTTTTATTAGGTGAACGTTGAGCTGTGGAAAAATACTACATATGGTACAGGTGATCGTGTGCCTTGGTGCTGTAGAGAATTTGGAGAGTTGATCCAGTGTTGTCTCTGGCTCTGAGCTGCAAAATGTTCCAAAAGATGCAGTGATTGCTCAAGAAATAGTGGAAGCAAAATTCACAATAATATTGAAAACAATAACCAAGTCACTTGGAGCTATTTTAATAGCTCATAAAAAATCTATTTTGCTGCAGCCTACTTACTTGGTAATTGTGTAAGGAACAAAACTATTGTTTATTATTTGAGATCCTGGACAGTTGAACTGTTACTTGTGCTACTGTGGAAAGAGATTGCTAACAGGGGAAGATTCTCATAATAGTTGTGGTGTCATTTTAGAATGTGGTTGTCTCCTGTGGGATCAAGGGAATTGCCACATCTTATTGCAGAACACTTTATCAAAAATAACCTTTAAAAATGTTTAAGAAAAACTATCTCCTTGTGTTGATAAGAAGAAAAGAACTATTTTATTCCAGGTAGAAGTATTCAAAATGCATTATAAAATAGCTACTTTTATGTTACCATAATTCTTTCACACGCTACCTACTTTTTAAACTACACAACTGACTTGCACACCAGTGAAGATGTTTTGCTCTGTTCTTGTTTAGCACAGTGCAGTGATGTGCACTGAATGTAGATGTGGAACCCTTGCCATCCATGGACACAACTTGAATTTAACTAGTAAGACCAGAACAGGTAGAATTCCTTGTAGCTCTTTGCATCTGTCTACTGAACAGATGCGCAGAGAAGCAGGCAGGTTCAAACAAACTGGTCTTCATTAGAGACAGGAGGAATATGAGCTGTTAGAAAACCATGGGACCATCTTTCCTTAAAAAGGAGGATTGCTGAGAAGTGAAATGTAAGCTGCTTCTTGCTCGCAGTGTAAGGCTCTGACCCAGCTGGTTCAAATCCACATGGTATTCCTTAATTGATTTAATTGCTTTTGGATCATGTGTTAGAAGATTGTACACAAATGTGGAGAGTAAATATGGTTTAAATACTAGTCCTTATATTAATATAACTTTACATATGACTTGCAATAATTACTTCTAAATTCCTATAGAATCTTGAAGTAAAAGTTTCTAAGATATTATCTATATAGTAAGAACTGAAGGCTTTTTGGCTTTTGTATTAACAAAATATCATGTAAACTATCTTACTTTTATCTTTCATTTGTGAAAAGCATGCCCAAACCACATATGTGTGCATGCAACGTACGCAACAAATGGAAGAAAACCAGCTACCAAATCTGGAATGCAAAGAGCAATTGCCCTGGCTGAAGTGCAGACTTTTCACAGATGTTTGATTGTATACATGGGACAGACTTCATTTGAGATGAATAGAGAGTACATAAAATGCACACTTTCCCTCCCCCATCCCTCTTGTTTATCTGATTTTGCAGAAGGATTTTAATTAAGCCCACAGAACTGCAATAAACTGCAGGAACTGTAAACTTAATATCCAGAAACACTACAAATAGAAAAATTGCTACAGAGCTCTAAGGTTATGTTATTATTCTTCTGTGTCTATAAACACATCTGTTCAAAGCTACATGCAAACTTCTTTACTTTTCTTCTCTGCACAGCTGAAATGCATAAGGAGATATTTTTCCTGGAAAAAAAAAAAAAAAGAAGCAATGCCTACTTTAAGGAATTTGAGACTTAGATATTTAGATAGTGAAGAGTACTGCCCTCGCTCTCCAAACATCTCTAAAAATAGTACTTGTTTAACTACTTACGTTTACTTCTTTACAAGTTGAGAGAGACTATCTGATCTGATATTCTGTGTATATACTCGTTTATACATACTTGTGTACTTGTCCTTCTGCTAAGCAGATGTTGGTGTTGCAAAGATTAGGTTTCTATGGGAAGGCACATCAGTGAAGCAGAGTTTGGGGGTTTCATTCTATAGTATGTAATACCTACTAGGCTAGCAGCATGCCTGCAATGAGGTGACACAGCCCTCCTGATCTGCTTCTCCAGTTTGCTTGCCTGTTCACATCCATGGTTTAATGTGCTTTGTGCTCACAGACCACCTACTTGATGTGAACTGAATTCTGTTTACCTTATGTACAAAGAAAGGCAGGAGATGAGTTCTAGCTGACTAATTTATCCCCATGTTATTCTTGAAACAAGATGGTTTCCTTCTCCTCCCCATCCTCTTAGTTTCTCTCCTTATTTTACTGTAGCAGATAAATTGGGTTCAAGTTTTAGAAACAACAGCTATTATGAGGTCAGATTGTCCGTTTCTTAGAGGGCAGGGAGAGAAGAGGTATTTGTCCAGCTGCTACACAAGTGCATGTTGGAGGATTCACTGGCAGGGCTCAGCCCTGAGCCACATGGAGTCCAACTCTGGACTGGACTCTGCCTTTAGGGTAAGTTTTGTGTCCTCATCTCATCCATGTCCTGTATGTGGGCAGAGGGCAGGTTGGAGTTACACAAGGCTCTACACAACAAGATGAAAAAGTAGTAGGTGTGGAGGGACTGTGCCACCCGACATTGCCAGGGCACCTCAGCTGTTCCGTGTCATCCCAGGGAAAAGATTCTTCCTGCTATGTAATATGGTGTTTGTGTGAGGTATTCATAAGAAGACAGTACAGTCTTCTTTCTGACAGCCTACTTTGCAGCTCTGTGTAAAGCTGAATAAAGAGAAAAGGCAGGATTTTAACAACTCAATACAGCCTAACCTTTCTTAAGAGCCCCAGCTGAAATAAAAAGGAAATCTGTTTTGTACAAAAAGTGTTTGTCACTTGTGCTTAGTCGGACTCCATTGGATTGTTGCACGTTAGGCAGTTAAAGATTATACGTTCCTGATATAAAGCGCTGGAAGTATGGTCTGAATCTCTGGCACAGAAAATGTATTCATGTGTGTTAGGACTCCTAGTTACTGTGCTGGTAGAATTTCCAAGAACAAATGTAGCAATCTCTGGTTTGAGAATCTTTATCCAGGGGTGGGTGAGGGAATAGTGTTCATGAGTTATGTGGAATGTCTTGATATCTGGGCCCAAAACTACTCCCTTTTTCTAAAAAGGATAGTGTAAGATCTTGTTCACATTAAGCTCAAAGGTTTTTGGCTGTAAATACAACTTTTCAGAATAGAAGTGTGTTACAAAGCATCTGGTTAGTCCTGGCCATGACCATTTATGTAAAAAGGTGACTTGTGTGTATCCTTCCTGAACTGCTGCTATAGACATATGCCTCATCCTTAAAAACCTTTCTTTTTAGAATGTGAAGTTGAACACACATCCTTTTTCCACTGCCGTGTCTCTTTCTCTCTTTAATAACCTAATAATTCAGACAGTACACAGTGTTCAAATGTACTTTTATTCTTCTCAGCATAGAATGGAAAGCATGACTGTACCAGGGTTCACACCCTCCAGTGAGAGTGAAAGATGATGCAGACCTATTAACGCTTAAGAGGTACAGGGGAGGGGGCAACAACACTGTTTTGTTTCATGCTGTTCCTTGTGTGCTGAAAGTGTTTTGGGGACCGACCAATGTTTTAAGATTTGCCTGCAGATCAGTACGCAGGTTGCTTACGATCCAACTGTTTTCATGAATCAGAGGAAAAGCATCTAGGCATGTCCACTGCATAGGGAAGCAAGCCCATAGTTCAGCACTTACATCACCCATAAGCCTTTTATTTATCTTTTGTAAACAATTCTCTTCTGCTTCAAATTAATATCCTGATTGAATTGCTGGTATAAGTGTTAAACTATTTAACATCAAGTTGTCAGCAGATAGCGTGACAAAAAATGGTGATGGGAGCGCTCTTACCAGTGACTTGAATTTGAGAATCTCATCAGAGCCTTATCACACAGCCTGCATCTCTGGCTATTGGTCTCCAGGTCAGACATCCAGTGTGTGTTTGGGTATGGGTACTAAATCTTTACTTAGTGGCAGTTGTTTTCAGATAATTTTAAGTTCTACCAAGAGTCAGTAAATCAGACAAGTGGGTAATGTTGGGGATAAAAACTGTCTGGAAACAGCCTCTGTTTCAAAATGGAAATGAAAGTTTGGTTGGACTGTATGTGTGTGTCTGGTACAGGTTCAGTGGTGTGCACTGAGATGCAGGGGCAAGAAATTATGAGTGCAAATTGAGTAATAAATATTTGATTCCTGCATTCCTGGAAATACCGCTGGAGTATACCAAGCTGCTTACACCCTTGCCAAGGGAGAGCACAGCTACGTGCCTTATTTCACATTTCATCTCCTGACTTCTCAGATGCAGTTGTTGTCTGCCTTCATCTCCTTTGGGTTAAACCCTGTTCTGTTGGGAATAAGAGAAAAGAATTTTGGGCCTAATTCAGCAAAACGCATAAATACGTTTAACACTGTGTGTATTCTGAAGTGTTTTGCCAGGTGAAAAAGCATCTGACTTTCCTTCCAAGGCAGGGAAACAGTCAGTTCTTCAGCACACTTGTCTTCACCTGCAGCCTCCTATTTCTTTTGCACTGGATCACAGCTTTCCTGTGCATACGCTGGGTGAATTGGGTATTGCCGTTGATTGGGTGATAGTTGTCATGGCTGTGAACTTGTGTGCTAGCACTCTGAGACAATTATATTCAAGTCATAGAGAGAAAAGTAGTACTTTTCTAGAGTACACCACTGTTAATCAACTGCATAGGAATAATTTAGTTGAATAAATTATATTGCTGTAGATTTCATGCTGCTGCAAATGAGAAAAGATGCAGGCCCAGAAGATGTATTGAAGGTGACTTATGGGCAGAAATGCACCGCCTATATGGAGAGGGAAAAAACCCACAAATTGATAAGTGTAAAAAATGAAAACTCTAAAACAGTATTTTGGCTCAAAATCAATAATCCTCTGACGTGTATTGGCAAGAACAGCACTGAGGTGACAAAGAATCCAGAGTAAATCAAGCAAGCAGCATGAACTCCCCACTATCAATCCAAATGCAGGCCTTTTTCATTTCATGACCAAGCACTTGCATCACTATTCAAAGGGCTTATTCTTGTGTCATGGATGTTGCCTTAAGCAAATTAGCTCAGGGAACCCACACGGGAGGAAACAGAAAAAAAGAAAACCCATGGTTTTGTCAGAAGCTTTTGCCAAAGTCAATATTTATGGAGTCATAACGGCCCGGGAGGAGCCCGTGCTGTTTCAGTACCACAAGCAGTGCCATTGCTTCCACTGCGTTTTTTAGAGTTTTCACACCTCTGAATCAGCAAATAACTGCACAAAGGCAGCTCATGTGCCAGAGACTTGTCCAGACCATGTGTCTCACACTCACTGCCCAGACAGGTCAAAGCTCATGCTGGAGAGCAGTTTTCTCAGTGTCATCGTGATGCTCCCACAAACCGGAAGGTTCAGTTGCAGAGCTCCAATGCAGAGAGGAGTGTGGAAGTCTGTGATAAGTGAGGAGGAGCAGAGCAAGAGCCAGGGCTGGGTTCTGCCTGTTTCACCTCCACGGCACTTTCTGAGCTGGTTATCATGGCCACAGAGCTTTGCTAGAAGCTTCTAGCCATGCGATGCCTGCTGTGGTGAGCATTACTACATGGTTGTAATGCAAGCACATGTATTTATAATTTCCCTCCAATAGATCCCTGGTTTAGGAGCGTCTTGAGAGAGCTGGGGGTTGACAACCATTTTTCTACTCAGCATTTAATTGATCTCTGCTTCTCACTGATCAGAGAGGATGGTCTGAATCTTATTCTGAGATCTTCATAACTCTCTCTTTGCATACAGAGGAGCTGAAATATCTTAGACGTAGGCTAGTGGTGAGTGGTCATCTGTAGTTTCTAACATGAAAGATGCCAAAGTCCATGATTATTTCTATGGCCCAAGAACTGAATTCTAACAACTTCCACTTGTCACTGTCAGACTTGGGCCTGTGGGCACTGCTACCATCACAGTGGCTTGCTTGCTGGCTGCTTTGTTTCTGAACAGAGCCCTTTTTCTTCCCTTACTACAGGATGCCCAGTTGGTTGTGAATGGATTTCTCACCCAGCTCCAGCACTGTGGTCCAGATCTCCAGTTATGTCAGTAGCCCCATGGCTTTGCATAGCTATTCTCAGTGGTGGTTAGGTTTTAAAAGCAGTACAGATTTCCTAGCTCTCAAAGCAGATAGGCTCAGCTGGAGAATGCTGCCTGATGGCACAGAGGCTACAGCCAAAATTGTGCCAAGTCACTCTCCATTTGTAAATATTAGAATGTGCTGTAGTTAGAAATACAGCAGAAGAAAGGTTTAAATTGTATGGCTGAGAAACAACAAAAGAAAATAAATGTAAACCAGAAAACACAGCGCACACAAAGCTATGTGTGCTGTAGGTCTGTGGTCTTGCTCTTGCACAGTAAAGAAAATAAATACCAACAAGAACAGCCATTCAATTGTACAATTCTCTTGTTTTCTAAAAGGATGTTGTTGCGTCACCAGACCTGTATATTCTGATTGCGTTTCCTCCTATGAATAAATTGTTTTAAAAGGGACACTTTGCATGGGAAATGTGCAGATACATATCTGAGATGCTCATTGTAGTATTAGCTCAAAGGGAACAAAGATGGTCATTAGCTAAAGGCAGTGATTAAGAAAAAAATAGTAAGTCCACCTAAAGGGAGCTGTATTGGGGCATTTATGTGTAGCACAGTAGTAAAAACAGAGGTTGTGTTCTGTGCACCTGTATGTTGCCACACGTGGCCGGTGCTTATCCACAATGTGGAGAAGCCCTCTAGAGTGACTGCAGGGAGGCACCTGGTGCTGGGCAGGAAGCAGGAAGTCCTTTCTGTTAGTCAAGAAAGTCAGCTTGCTCTGCTGTGCTCCTGTGGAGCTTTCTTGAGGAGTTGGTGCTACCTCTGCCCAGTGAGTGCAGGTTCCTGGTGTCCCCTCACCAGTAAAGTGTCAAACGAGCATGTTCTCCCATTTCTGTAACATGACACACTAATTGAAAAGCTTTTCAACTTTTGTCTGTCTCCAGTGCTCTCAGGACTGACCTAGTGCTATGTAGGACACAGATGGGCACAAATAGAAGCTTTTCTGAACACAGCTTCTGGGTGTGAATTGCAAAATTATTGCTGCTGCTCAGCGTAGCAAATAACTGAGTTACTGTTTTTTTTCCTTTAGCGTCATGTATTAAATTCTGCTATTTAAAGGGACTTTGATCTAAGACTGAAGAGAAAACTTGTAAAACTCACTGCCTTTCTCCTAGACCACCAGGTAACTGTTTTCTCCATGTGTTCTTTTATTACAAGCATTATTTCTTCTTGTTTGGTTTTTTTCCTTTCCTATCTGTGGTGTCATGTCCCATCCCACACCCCGATCTCACTAGAATAGGTACATTCTGTGCCTTCACTGTGCCACTGACCCGTGCCAGACCCGTTGAAAATCTGACATTGTCTCCCATACACTGGGCAGCAGATTCCTAACTCTATGCCATGTTTGACACCTGCTCTGGCAAAGAGGAGGAAATGAAGCAGAAAGATCTCCTTGCAACGATTACTGGCTCACAGAGAAGTACTGAAACAAGTGATAATTAAAGAGAGGGAAATTCTAGCTTCCTGCTCTACTACAGTCTGATCTCCTTTCTCAGATTCCCTCCTTCTACATCCAAGTGGGGAAACTTTCTGCACACCGGTTCTCACCGGTGGTGTGAGATTCATCTTCATGACTAATGAGGTAGCTCATTAGGGCAGCTCAGTCCCACTGGGCAGAGAACCTTGTTCTACTCTATTGTCTGTTTGCCAGTCCTATCGTTTCATGCTGTAATCGAGTCTGAACGTTCAGAGTAGCACTGCTGTCTTGTTCCCAGGCTTCTGTAACCCAAAGAATTTTAGTGAAACCAACTGAGAAAGACTGCTATTCTTTCAGATGCAACTGGCCAAGAAACTGACTCGTAGGCAGTGAAGTTCTCCAGCTTTAGAGTGAAAATACCCTGATACTCATTGCATCCCAGACCTTTGCAGCTTGCTGGGTAAGTGGAGCTGGTGGCTGTCCTTATCTACTCACTGGGAGATGAGATGTGGCTCAACCACAAACTGAACAAATGAGCAGATAGAGTGATCCATGTCTTCACCCACACCTTTCTTTGCTCAGTGGTTTGGATTTCTCCTGTATCTTCCTCAAGCACAATACTTTCTAGTACATCTTGTGGTAACAAGTGAAAGCTTTAAGAAAGCATTTCCTTCAGAAATTACAATTTAAACTCTGTGAGTGCTGTTTTCTTCTAAGCATTCATGTTTTGCTCTCTGTTAGGAGTAATGATGTTGCCACCCACTTTATGTCCATCTCTAAGACAGGGACAGACATAGACTGAATACATTTTTCTTTTATTTTTTGTACATAGCCACATTTATTACGTAGAGTATGAAAGACTTCAGATAACACTGCAGTATAATGAGAAGGGGACTCCTCACTCTGCAATTGTTCAGAACAAATTTGGTGTCAGCTCTCCAATGCACAGATCTGTGTGGGAAGATCTGCTCCTCTCCTCCACAGCAGCCCAAGAACTTCCTCCTACATTGCTGAGAAAGCATTAGTGTGTGCCTCTGAGCTGTTCATTGGCAAAGGGAGGAAGCAGGGGGAAGAGATAATGCTCTGCATTAGCCCCTGGGAGGGAGCAGTCATTCTGAAAGCCAAACAGAAAACAAGAGATACTAGAGAAATGAGAGTAACGGCAGCATGAAGGAGGAAGGTGACGAGTGCATGTTCCTTGGAGTTTCGGAAGGGCTCCTCATGCTCTGTGCTTTCATGTACAAGGATTCTGAATGTCAGGCTTCAGCTCTCCTGAATGCTGTTAGCTCTAGCTGAACAGGCCTCTGGGGCTGCCAGTGTGTGGGCTCACTCTGCTCAGCTTCCTTCAGTGCAGAAATGAATCCACCACCCTTGAGGGCTACTGAAATAAGCTAGCTGATTTCTCACCGGTATGGATTAAGCAAACTTCTCCCGATACCATGAGTTAGGAACTCTCAAGCAGAGGAATCTGTCCGTGTGTGAATTAGTTCATTTATTAATACCTAAGCACTTAAGGCTTTGCTCCTGAAAAGAAACTCCTGGCCACAATTGTCTCTCCCAGAACAAACCGCAGCTGTGTAATAGGTGGAGCAGATGAAGCAGAACATCTAATCTGGTAAAGATCAGAACTGAAGTACTGTAATCTGCCAGAATTGCTCCTGCTCACACACTGCCTGGCTTAGCAGGTAGCAGTGATTGATGCACTGCATTCTGCCATAGGCAGAGCCGTGCAGCATCCGCTTCCTGCAGCCACCAGACAGGCTCCAGCCCCCCCTAAAAACAGGTATGGGCCTCCTACTACCCTGCATGGTGCTGCTCCGGGGGACTGGAGGAATGCTCTCTAGATTGAATCGCGCAGTTTCCAAACCCATTTACCTACTCCAGGTGAGACCTCGGTCCCAAGGTACCTAAGTGCCTCTATCTCAGCATCACAATGCTGCCTTTCTTTGCCCGTGGGAAAGCCCTGCAAAGCTTTAGCACACAGCTGCCTACAGCTGTCTGTTTACAGCCACAAAGCATCTGAAACTGCCGGGGAAGCCTTGCTGTAGCGAGCGCCTGCTGAGCATGCAGGGAAAGGAGGCTGTCCGCAGTAGATCTCTCACATAGCGCCTGTTGCTGCACGTGGGCTTGGAAATCGAGTAACTGCGTGTCTGTGTGCAGGGAACAGCAGTCAGCACTTCATCTTTCAGTGGTTGGGCTGCGTTCAGGTATAATTAAGTCCAAAATGTTGCCAAGAAAAAAACAACATATTTTGCTATGTTTTAAAGCAATTGGGTCAGGTGGTTGGGTCTGTTCCCGTAAGAATAATATATACGCCTAGTAAAAAGGCATTAAACTAAACGTTGCAATGAGCTATTGCCAGTACCGGTCTGGTTCGGAGGTTCAGAGCTCGTGCTGGATACTCATTGTATCATTCCATAACAGCACCCTGAGGGTTGTTATGTCCATACACTTATTACAAAGCAGGAACAGAGGGACAAATACGCATTTGTTTTCACTTGCAAACTCAGAAATTAGCAGAATAGATCCTTCTCGTGTGCGCTTCTAAGGGCTTTGCTTTTTGCAGTGCGAGGATCACGCTGGCTGCCACCTCAGTTCCAAATCTCAGACTTTTAGGCAAACACTGGCGCGAGCTTCAGCGTCAGCACCGCGCTGCGGGGAACCTCCTCGGGCCCGGACTGCCGCTGCCAGCCCAGCGGTACCGCGTGCGGCAGGTGCCCGCGGCGGCGGGAGCAGAAGCGGCCCCGGCGTCCAGGGGCTCCACCGCCCCCCGGCCATGGCCCGCCTCCCCCCCGGCACGTCCGCGCCCCGGCGCCGTCGGAAGGTGCCGTTCCCCGCCCCCCCCCGGGCCGCCGCCAACCTTCCTCCCCCCACCCCCCCCCCCCCCGCTCGGCCCCCCCGGCGGCCGCTTA
>NW_024962269.1:3644898-3797708 GCF_019238085.1 Lagopus leucura
AGGCGCGGCCGGAGCCAGGGGAGAGGCGGCGCGGCGGAGGCTGTCGTGCGGCCGCCGGGAAGCCGCCTCGGGTCCTGCGGGGCGCTGCAGCCGCGCTCCGGCACTCCCGGCGGAGGGGCGCCGCCTCCCATGCGCGGGGCCGCGCGGGTGCCCGCATCTCGCCCCCGCAGCACCGAGAGCGCCTCGGCGCGGGGCGGCCGGACGGGACCGGACCGGACCGCGAGGTGAGGCCGCGCCAGGTGGGCGGGGGAGAGGGGAGCTCCGCGCCTCGGGGGGGGGCGGCCGCGCCGGGGCCGTGCGGGCGGTGCCCGGGGCTGGGGGGCGGCCTGCGGCGGTAGCCGGGGCTGCGGGGCCCGGTGGGGGCTGCGCTCCTCGGGCTTCACGGAGCCCGGAGAAGTTTCTCTCCGCCCGGACGTGAGAGATCTCTCCCATCTCCGCCGCGGAGCGCCGGGCTCCCGTTGTGCCCCGCTCCGTGCCACGAGCCATTTCGCTGCCGCCGGTTTCCAGGGGCTGCATCCAGGGAAGCGCCCGGAGCGGTGTGCCGCGCTTAGCCCGAGCGAATCCGGCCGGGCTGCTGCGGGAAGGTGCGAGACGAACGTAACATTACTTCTGAAAAACGTGCGTCGCCGCTTTTCTCCCCTCAGGCCAGGTCCTCTGGCACATCTGAGCGGTGCGCTGAACCTGACGTGCTCGGGCCGTCCCGCGGCGCTCCTCGCGCTCTCCTGCTCCTGCCTTCGTCGGCGCTGCCCGGCTCGAGCGGCGCTGAGGTTACGGACGCGGTCTCGGGCTGCGGGACCGCGGGGCTCCCGGCGGCCCTCGTGCGGCTCCGGGAGCGCCGCTTCGCCACTGTGCCCGCACCTGTGCGCTTCGTGGGCCGCCGCGAGCGGACTTCCCCGCGGTCTGCCCGCGCGATTCAGGAAACTTGGCGGCGCCGTGGCCGCAGGTTAACGTTGTGTGGAAACCGCCTCCTTCGGGTCGTTATTTTGCGTTCGGTGTTCGGCCCCTTGCCGCAAGAAGGACATTGAGGCCCTGAACGTATCCAGAGAAGGACAGCGGAGCTGTGGGGGCTCTGGAGCGCAAGTGTTATGGGGAGCGGCTGAGGGAGCTGGGACTGTTCAGTCTGGAGAAGAGAAGGCTCGGGGGAAAGCTCGTTGCTCTCTACGGCTCCTGAAAGGAGGTTGTGGTGAGGTGGGGTCAGCCTCTTCTCCCAGGTAACAGTGATGGGATGAGAGGTGATGGCCTTAAATTACACAAGGTGAGGTTCAGGTGGAATATTAGGAAACATTTCTTCTCAAACGAGCGGTGGTGCAGTGGCACAGGCTGTGCAGGGAGGTGCTCCAGTCACCATCCCTGGAGGTGCTCCAGAACCACGGAGATGTGGCAGAGGAACGTGGTCAGTGGGCACGGTGGGGATGGCTGGCGGTTGGACTAGATGCTATGAGTGGTCTTTGCCACCCTTAATGATTTTGTGGTTCTAATTCTACTGCTCAATGCTGCCCGTTCCTTGCACGGTGAATTATTCTCTACTTGCTATGTCATAGAATCATAAGAGCATCTTTGTGCCATTTTCAGAGCTGCATTATGTTATCTCTCTCCCTTATTGCTCCCTTTTTTTCAAGTAAAGAACTCTTCACATTTCAGTCATTTATCTTATGGGAATTTTCCCACATCCAGTACTGGTGTCAACACCTTCCTGTATATTTTCATTCTGAGATATATATATATATATATATATATATATATATATATATAAATATGATAAATATGATATATTTATCAAGGGTCATCAGAACTAAGTTAGATTCCAGACTTCATCTCAACACAGTTTACACGGCAGCGGAAAGGTTTCCACTAGCAGATATGACAGAATCTAGAAGATTCAATTATGTAAATAGCCAAGAAAGGCAATAGAAATATCTGTAGCTTGCTGTGCTCATCTACTGATGAATCCATGTGATTTATTTATTTTTATATCAGAAACTATATTTAATTAACTAGCTGTTAGGAGCTCAATACTAGAGCATAATGCTATGGTTGAAGTGGGCTCCTAATGGATATGCAGTATTCCATCAAAATGCTGTCTGTGTCTCTGCTGTCTTCCTTTCTTGTTCTGAGACGAGACTGGGGCCTGAAAGTGCCCAGATGTATCTGAGCTTAGTGCTGTTTGTGGGACTGCTGGTGCACTCAGACAGCATGGTCTGTCTAGCTCAGCTTTCCAAGTTGGACTTCTTTCTGGCGTGAGACTAGAAACGATCTATTGGTTGATGCGACTTCCACCCTGTCAGTATTATCGGGGGTTTAAAATGAAACACGATACTGCCAAAATTCATTAGACAGCTGTAATTCCTGGTGGTTTCTTTTCTATTGCCTCTCTCCCAAGGATTCCAATGAGACATTGGATGTCAGTGGACCAGGAAGAGAGTGTCTTATGAGGAGAAAAGTGCTGTAAGATGAGAATGCATAGTAATGCTAAAAGTAGGAGATCAGCTGTTTTGAGTTATCGTGTAGAGGCTTTCAAAGTGTGTGTAGGTAAGAAACACAGGTTATTTGTTATAACTGTGCCCTGAACATGGCTTGTCTGGTTTTAGAAGCAGGGTTGGTTTTGCTTATGGTGGCTCTAATCTGGAATAGTTCCTTTGGAATCAAAGGGGCCAATTCTGGTTCATAGCTCTCAGGAGCACTTGGAATAAGAAGTGTTACACGGTGAGGGATTGTTGTCCTTTCACACTTCATACAACAGGTTCTTTCAGAGCTCCAGCAGATTTAATTGCAGGAAATTAATTAGGTTGTTTGTGCACAGTGATGAGTTTTATGATTGCAGTATAAAAACTTTGCTCTTGCTGGAGAATAAAATGAGTAACTGTGCTGGGCAAACATGCATGAAACTAAGCCTGAAAACTAAACAAAAATGAACTGAATCATCTTGAAGACTGGCCTGTGTGTGTGATTCTGAGTGGACAGTGACTGCAGAAAAGCTTTTCAACGCAGTAGTCTCAGTTCTCTGTGATGTTAAATCTGACATGTGATATTTGGAGCATTGATAGAGACGGTTGTTGAAAACAGAGGTGAAGAAATGTCAGATACTTCTTTTTTTCTGTGCCTTAAAACTTGTTTCACTGTGTGAAGTTAAGAGCAGTCAGCGTAGAGATTCCTATGGGCTGTCAGTTATTATAGAATCACAGAATGGCCTGGGCTGGAAGGGACCTCAAGGATCATGAATCTCCAAGCCCCTGCCACAAGCAGGGCCACCAAGGTCCCCCCATTTAATAGTAGACCAGGCTGCCCAGGTCCCCATCCAACCTGGCCTTGAACACCTCCAGGGATGGGGCATCCACAGCCTCTCTGGACAGCTGTTCCAACACCTCACCACTCTTGTAGTAAAGAACTTCCCTCTGACATCCAACCTGAATCTTCCTTCCCTCAACTTAAAACCATTTACCCTTGTCAAGCTGTTATCTAACTTTTCAAAGAGTTGACTTCCCTCCTGTTTGTAGGCAAAATTGTTCTCCTAGAGAACATTAAGGTTTCATGGTTAAACACTTAAAATTCAGGAAATGAATAAAAAATTTAACTTTGTCCTCTGTTGTGTTGTCTTATCACAGCAGGCTTCAATTTTAGAAGACTGTATTTTTTCATAGAATCATTAAGGTAGGAAAGGACCACTAAGATCATCTAGTCCCATCCCCACCATGCCCAGTCTTCATGTCCCTTGGTACCACATCTGTATGTTTCTTGAGCTCCTCTAGGGTTGGTGACTCCCTGGGCAGCCTGTGCCAGTGCGTCACCGCTCCTAATATCCCACCTGAACCTCCCTTGGTGCAACTGAAGGCCATCACCTCTCGTTCTATTGCTGTAACCTGGGAGCAGAGGCCAACTGCCACCTCACCTCAGCCTCCTTTCAGGAGTTGTAGAGTGATAAGGCCTCCCCTGAGCCTCCTTCAGAACAAGCAATCTCAGCTCTCTCAGCTGCTCCCCATAATGCTTGTGCTCCAGCCCTCTCACAGCTTCCTTGCCCTTCTCTGGACATGCTCCAGGGCCTCAATGTCTTTCATGCAGTGAGGGGCCCTATATATACTGAGCACAGTATTCAAGATGCAGCCTCACCAGAGCTGCATACAGAGGGACGACCACCTCCAGCTGCTGCTGGCTGCACTGTCTCCCATACAAGCCAGGATGCCATTGGCCCTCTTGGCCACCTGGGCACACTGCTGGCTTGTGTTCAGCCGGCTGTCAGCTAGCACTGTCACTGTAGACAGGCAAAGCATTTTGTACCTCTTAGTTGCGAGATATGTCCCGTGGTCATGGGACCTAACTGGAGAACATGCTGTGAGGAGCCTTGTTCTCTGAACTAGCCACATGTACAGCTCGGTTATTAGTTCATTTGTTTTCAGAAAGCAGCTTAGCCTGATGTTAATACAGTGCAGAGAAGGAATCAGGTAACTACAAGGCTAATTCGGTTATGAGTTTAAGTGGTTTCAATGTGATCAGTGGACATAATTGTGCATTGCTGATCTATATTATCTTAGAGTTGTTTATTGTGTATCAGCATGTAAATAACTTCAGTTGCATTCAGGATAGTATGTTACACTGGAAAATTCTGTTTATGTACATCAGATGTTTAGGGAGAATGCATGTACTTAATTTATAAGATTAATTAGGGAGATGTTAGGCAGATACAAGTGAAAAGGAATGCTTGGGAGAGTGATCTGATGGGCACTGACTGTAGTCTCATCTCTTGCCCTGTATAGAGAGACCATTGCAGACACTGTGTGCTTCAGAGTTGGTTCATTTTTGTTGTTGTGTTCTTTGTTCCAGTTGGCAATAGCAGATACAAATTCTGTGATTTGAAACAACTCAATTAGCTCCTTATGGAATGTTCTGTCCCACCCAGTTTTCTCTTGGGGACTTGTGAGTGTCGTGTCACATAATCTCATTTGTGCAGCTTCTCCCACAGTGTTCAGGCATTCCCAGAGATGGGTCAGTGCATGTAACTTTGGTTACTGTTAAACAAGCAGAGCTGTCAGCACCATCTACGGACATCCGTTGCATGCTTCTAAGTGGTAGTACCAAGTGTTCACTTTGGGGCTTCTTGGCAAGAACTAGAAAAATTCCACTGTTGATAGGATCTGAATATAGTCCTTGTGAAAGAGGAATATCTCTATCTCTGACCAGGTGCTGTGTGTGAATTGCTGGAATGCGGGTCTCTCTTTTCAGCAGTACCACTGACCTGCTGATCAGTCTCACTGGTGTCTTTCTCCTTTTCCTTTATCTCTGAAGAAGATACAATCACATGACATTTACCGTTGTTAAGTTTCCTGAAGATAAAATGTGCATACACATTACTTTAAGTTCTTTAAAAACAAATAAAAACAAAAAAAGGCACTGGAATAAAAACATCTATTGCAAAGGAACGAAAACAAATGGTGTAGCATGTGCCTCTGAGGTTTATTGCTGTGTTTCTTCCAATTGCAGCTGGAGGACTTGCTTGTTGGCTATTTCACATCAGTCCTGTGCTGCTACTTCTTGGCATCCCACTTGAGTATTTATTTTGGTCCTGGTTTTGGAATTTCCCCTCACAGGAAGATTCCATACTCCATATATGGAAAAATTAGTTTTAAAAAAGGACTTTTTTCCATTGGTCCTATGGATTCTTTTCTTAGTAAGGTTAAGAGTGGCCATCTGTTTGCTTGAAAGCCCTGATCCTAAGGGCTAGTAAAGTCAAGGAAAATGTTATCAGTGACTTCAGAGACTTTTGGATCAAGGCGTTCCCATGTGGTGTGCTCTTGCCATTGAAGGAACAACCACTGTTTTGAGCTATGTCATCTTACTGGCACTTTAAAGCACCATTTCAGTATTGGTTTAAAGCCCATTTGTTGATACGCACACGTTCACATGTAAGGAACTCATTCTGTGTGTCTCCTGGTCCTACAAGCAAGTGGTGCTAATTATTTCTTCAGTGGGTGTAATACTGTGTCTGAACTGTGGTAAAAGTTCATTCTCTGATTATCACTATACCTGGTGGAAAGGAATTGACAGAATGCATGGATGCAACTGTCTGCTTGGGCTTTGGCTCATATTCCCAACTTGCATGAGTCAATTGATGTTAAACGTGACATTGTTCAAGTGTTGATGTAACTGGAGGTTGGTCCTGCCCAGTGTTTAGATCTTTCCTTTTTTCAAACGTTTTTCCTTATCACTTGAGGACATCAGTTTGTGAAACAGAAATAAAAATGAATTTCTTTGGGAACAGAGAATGCCCTGCAATATAATAACTGTGAATTCTGAGGACCACTGAATGAAGTTGGCAGGTTATAACCGGTCTAAAAAAGGAGCAGGAGCAAGGCTTTATCAGCACAGATATATCTGATGTCCTCATCAGGTTTAGAGGAAGAAATTACTTCAGAACTCCGGGAATAAATTTTTGCTGAACAGGTGGTGACATTAGCAGAGCCCCAGAAGCTACAACTGTTGTCCCAGAAGCCAGCAGCTTATTGGTGTGCAGTACAATCTGCATTTAGGAAGATAAAGGTAGATTTGCCCCAGTCCAAGTCCGGCTTTACAAATAAGGAAATTCTAAAACCAATGTGTCTGGATTGATGTTTTCTGATCTCTTTAGAGTTTGCATTTGCAGTCTTCTCTTTGGCAGTCCAGGAGCTGGTGCCTTGCTCTTTTAAGGGAGCAGTGCTTGTCACATTGTCAGTTCCTGGAAGTGGGGCCTTGGCAGTCTTCCTGGGTACCGAAAAAGTCATGTTTAAATACAGAGCTTGGTAGATACAATTCAGTCCTTTACAGAGAATCAGCAAAAGAGTTGTTTGCTATTTCTGTGGTCCTGTTTCCACTTCTTTTAAGACTGCTGTAAACTTATAGTAGGCAGCTTTATATGATTCAATATGGAGAGAAATGCACTCTTTTAGAAAGCTATGGTATTTTTAATGGCATTCTTGTTGATTTAACTTTTCTTAGTTAATATTTTTTTCCCTAAACCCAGCCTTCTTCAAATATTAAGAAAATAGCCCTCCCTTTGTATTAAATTGAAGGGATAGCTGTTGTATTATGGGATTTTCAGCTTTCCTACTCTGTCTTGGGGGGTTGTACTGAACTGTACTGTCCAGAAGTGAAGTTCAGCAGCAAAGAAACCTTGGGGTGACTTGAATCTCACTGAACTTGCCTGTGCCCATGTGGAAGCAAGGCTGCTGCTGGCTAAGATGATGCCTTGGGCCTTGCTTGCCCAAAAGACCTGTCCTGTATGACTGCGTGGCCTAGTGTGACAAAGGAACAGTGAACTGCTTGGAGCTCAATGCTTGCTGTGAGCCTGGAGGACGTGGTTTGTAGCCCTGCACAGAAGTAGTGTGTTTTCCTGCCAGTTGCCTTCATAAAGGGCTGCGATATCCGCCCTGCGCCGTGTTATCTCAGTTCTTGTTTTGGGAAGAGAGTGGATAAAGAAACCCTCTTTTGAAAGCTCTTCTTCATCAGAAACATCTGCTGTGCCAGGCCTTGCTGGGTCAGCACTTGGATCTGTGCAAGAATCCTACTCCTCCAGGAGACAGACGTCACTTAGATACTCAAGTATGGTATGACTAAAATCTGTAATCCTGCATCAGGCGGATTCCCCGGTGACTCCGTTTGGATTAGCTGGCCAAAAGTGCATGGAAGGAGAACTCCAGCTCTAGATGGCAAACTCAGCAAACTGTTGACAACAATCTGAGAGTAAATGTTGGCTTGGAAAGTTTTCAGATTTTTTCACACTTGGTCCTGGATTTTTTTCCACGGTTACAGTGATTGCTCTCATCCTGCTTTGGTAAAGTCGTGCTGATAGTGGTTGGTTTTATGTTATACTTGTATTTTTGTTTGGTTATTTCTATCTGAAATGTCATTTCTACAAAAGTAAAAAGAAGAATGATTTTGCTTATCAGATTGGCAAAGGGAAGCAAGAGCCCGTCCAATCCCACCCTGCTTAATTGCAGCAAAATGACATCCCATGACACAAGCTGCCCAAAAGAGTGATGAATTACTCGGAATGGATGCAATAACTTAATCTGGCAGCAGCGAAGGCTCTGTCTTGTGTTCCAGTAGTTCTGTGAAGTTACATTCACTGGGGAAGTGGATGTGGAACAGCAGACAAACCTTGCAGATCTTCAGGGCATCATGTTGAGTTTGCTGAACTCGAACAGCATAAGAATAAGGATTTAAAAGAACAGAATATGTTAACCATTAACTGTTAGTATTGTTCAGCTTTGGCAGCCCAGGAATTACTGCTTGTGTGTTGAAACATGGGGTTTAAGGCTGAGTGTCAGTTTTGATTTTCGTAGTGATAACCAGGCATTAAAAATGTGATATCCTGTATTCTTTACTTCTTCAGCTATTGTTTGTACTTGTTCATGTAGATAGTGCATCAAAAAGACTTTTTTTCCTTACAGCTCAAGGTTTTGCTCACGTTGGCACTAATGAGTTTGAAGAACTTTGGCTGCTTCTCATAAGAAGTTTAAAACTTTTCAGGATCGGTTTCAGATTTATTCCTCAGGCACTGCCAATACTGCTGGCACCATTTGGGAGCATGTAGAAAATTAAATAATTATAATTAGCAATAGATTGAAATGAGAAAAAAATTCCCTGCGTGGTTTTGGATGATGGAAGCATGAAAGGATTAAAATGCTGCTCTAATACTGCTAGAATTGACAGAAACTGATCTGACTCTTGAACCATGCTGCTTGTGATTAAGTTGTGATTTCTTTCTATTGCTTTGAAATGGAAGAGGGAGAAAAACTGTTTCCAAATGTATCTTGCTGGTAATTGAGGGTTCAGAAAGGCGGTGTTGATTGGTGTGTTTCTGCTCTTTGATTTGCTGGTTTCCCAAAGTTATGTTACAAGGGCTTTTCAGAATTCCCATTTATTCAAACCATGCAAATCTTAGGCTTACTCAGGAGCCACGGTGTCAGTCAGTGTCCAAAGAGAACTGACGTTTGAGCTGCATTCCTTTCAGCATGTCTTCTCCCTGTCTCCAGCAGTGGATACTCAATTAGACCTCAGGTCCCTTTTACTGACATTAAGCAGTATGCTAAACAGCAATGAACTCCAACTGCTAATTTAAAGAAAATAAAAAACAGGCACTTTTTTTTAAAGAGATCCCCACTGATCTTGCATTGTCTGCCTGTGGCGTAGGGAATATTTAAAGCATTAACTGCAGCTCACAGTGCTTAAGGAGTTACTCTGTTTGACTCTGTTTTCTCTCCCAGCAGTTTGCAATTGGCTGTACACATTTTCTTGAAATGCCAAAAAGTCTCTCACTCACATTTTGAATCTTTATTTTTCAGCTTCTAGGCACTTGGGTACGTTTTCCTGTAGCTTCAAGTGATGTCAGGTGAAGGTCAGTGCACTATATTAACCTGCCCTTAAGCACAAATAAGTTCAGGCTCTACTGCCAAGAGATGACCTTTTGATTTCTTTTTACCTGACACAATAAGGGCTCTGTTCAGAATTCTTTACTCTTCCTTTACTTAGGCAAAGTCCCAGCCACTTGAATAGGTTTGCATGGGTGAGGAGGGACACAAAAGTTCCTGAGGCATGGTGTGCGGATGGCTGAGGGTTCTGCACTGTAGTTTAGTTTGAGAAACTGGAAGAGGCTCAGCAGTTGTTGTGGTCAGAAAAGAGAAGTGAAAGGTGAGAGTGGATTTTGTTGTGACTTGCATCACTACTGTGTCTGAAGCTACATGAGTAAGTACTGGTTTTAAGCTACATCTGATCAACAGAGATAGTTTGTGTACCACCAGAAGGCTGTATGCATTGCTAATGGGTAACTGGTATTGAAGTACTCAATGCTTTCCCTTTCAGTCAAGGTGTGTGCTTGAGTTGTGAGATGTAGGACTGCTCAAAGTGGGAAAAACTCAAGGGTAAGAGCTGACCTGGAAAGGACAGCTGGGAGTCAGAAGAATACAGCACTCGTGACTCATTGTTTTTTTACGTAGTGCTGTTAGCAAGGGTGACAGTGGTTGCTGCTAATTCAGTGAGTCAGTATCTTTTATCTGTCAGCCATAAGGTTATTCTTCACAAGCTGCTGCATGCTATTTGCCAGACAATTTCTTTACTAATAGGGAGCTTTTTAATATACAGCCAGTAAAACATTTCAACTTTGTTGGGTGATCGATAGCCTGAGATTATCTGAATGTATGATTACAGTGGGGTTTTGTGTCAAGGACTGATATCTCCTATGGGAGTGTAACAGTTTATGTTAAGTGGGCTGAAATACTCTCATCTGGACCACCAGAGCATAACAGGCATAGCAGTAAGACCGGACTTGGAGGATACCTAAAATCCCTTTCAAATGGGCAGCGTAAGAATAAACAGCTCTCACTGCTCTCTGTTAGAGGATCTTGCAGTTCATTTTTCAAATGGAGGAGGCACGTGGAGGTATGATTGCTACAAACATCAGGATTTTTCTTGAAGTGTGCACCAACCCTCATCTGAGTGAGGACTTCAGGAGAATTACAGTCAGTGGTTTCAGTCTGAAGGGATAATTGAGAACAAAATTGTCTCTGGTTTTTTGAACACATGAATTTTACATATCTTCTGCTGTTGTTAATCGTACTGCATCTTCATGTCTCTTTCTTCAAGTTACAGCAATACTGTTGTCTGCTTCTTGTGAAAGCTGAGTAACAGTGTTTTCCTTTTTTATCTCCACTAACATCCCCACACAAAGAGGAGATGCATCTTTGCAAATGTGCGTCTTTAAATGGCAAAGGTGTAGCAACACCATTGGCATTTGATGGTGCTATGGTGGTTGCCTCCCCAGTTTTGTTGCAGTGAACTTTAAAAAAAAAATTGTTCAAGTCTAGAGGCTGAGCGTAGGGCAGCTGATGGCTGTTGTTGTGTTGCACCCTCATCCCAATTCTTTTTCGTGGATGAAAGCTGTTCTTCAGTGAGTTCTCTGAGTTGTACCTATGCTGTTTGTTCATATGCAGAATTTAATATTTGCAAAAGTTTTACAAGGCTTCTTGTCATTATTGCTGTTGGCTCTCAGAGATCCATTGAAAATTTACGCTTTCATGTTGGCTTTAAATTCTCTGGTATTCTGTCTCAAAATTATGAAAGAAATAGTTCTTTTAAGACTTTTCATTAGACCTATTATCCTTCATTATGTAGAAACATGAAAGAAAGCAATTAATCTTTAAATTCCGTTGTTGCATTTCTGTACCAGTGTGTAGGGAGCCCCAGATCAGACAGGATTTTAATGAGAAATAAGTCAAAATCTCATCATTCTTACTGCATTGTTTGACAACGTTTAAGTGAAATATTATAATCGGTTCATTTCAGGATGTTTGAGGAGCGTAGTCTGGAATGTTCTGTGCAAAATGTGTAAGCTACGTGGTGAGCTGTGTTTCTGCTCATGATCTCACAATTATCTGTACTGACTCCTAAAAATAAGGCTTCACACACAAGTCTCACTGCTAGGTATGAACAGATCACAGCAGCTGAATTACATTTTATTCAGCCAAGGGATGTGTAGAATTTATCTGAATTCCATAGTATCACTGTTTGCTCTGGGCACGTCACTTGTTTTTCAGTGGTCCCTATAACATATCCTTGTATGGATGCCTGAGAAGCTTCCATATGCTTGCATCTGGCCCCTGCCAGCTGATACCCTGTGTTACTCTTGTGTATCGCACCTATTTAGAAGATGGTCAGTACTCCTCCCAAATGTTAAAGAATACTATATTTATTTCATACTATTAAAAAAAAAACACAAAAAAACAGGCAGATAAATGTCTGAAGTCTGCTGAGGATGGTTGTTATCTCATTTTCTAGCTCTTCACACAGAAAGTAAGAATAATGCTACAGAAGCTCTTGGAATTACTGTGGCCGAAATGTAGAATTGAACCCCAAGGATTTTAATGGGAATCTCAGTGGATGCCAATGTTATATTTATGGATGTATGTTCCAGTTAGTGTCTGTTCTGCTGCATAAGGTTTTACAGTAGAAAGTTAAGCATCAGTGACTTATATCAGTAACAAATATCAATAACTAACTACCCAGAAGAGAAACATGTAGACAGTTTTAGAAGGCTATGCTCACTGTGATCACTTAGATGATCTATGGTGCTCTCTTCCACTAGGATGATTCTATTAGAAGCTGGCTAGCAAGCTTGAAACGTGATTTGATGCGATTACTGAAGCATCCCTCTACAACACAGCCTCATCACTCGTCTGCTTTGGAACAAAGTACAAGTGTTTCCAGAAAGCACTGTTCTTTGGAGCGTTGCTTCTGCAAAGTCGTGGTTCCTCCACTGAAACTCTGAAGAAAATATTTTTTTCTGAATAAGCAAGCAAAGATTTCAGGTCTCCATCACATTCTCTTCTTGTTATGTGCTAACACTGATGCCCCAAACAGAAGAGAAGTCTTCTAAGAAGAGGGAAGGAACTTTTTGAAAGTTACTATTTTGCTATTGTGTGTGTTTCTGTAGTATCTTGATGGGAACACCAAATGGTTTTCCATGAGGACAGTGGTAGGTTTAAGCATCCAGCTGCTATTTAATTTCATCTGAGAATCATGGCTGTGCAGTTCAGAACTTTGACTTTGTTGGAAATATTTCAGAGCACTGCTGATTCTATTGTCCTGTTTGTGTGAATCAGCCCTAGAGAATGGGTAGTTTGGCATTGGGTCTTTTATTTGTGTTGGAGTCACATGGAGAGTTAATTGTGGTAGGTTAATGATACGTCTGTTTACTAGTAAATGAAAGATTTCAAAGGGTGAAACAGGGAGGAACGTTTGATCTTCGCCTGTGTGTGCTGTTAAATGTTGCCCAATACTCAGTCCAACGAAACTATACTGTGAAGTACAGCCTCCTAAATTTAGTTTCCTCTTTTTCACTGCAGAGGATATTAATGCTTGGGCACATGTTTGAAACATTTATGGAACAGCATGAAAGCTCATTCTCATGGTCAGCTGTTAAACATTTGAATATATGGCTTGTGTAATGCCAGGCAAGTATTCTCATTAGTTAGTTGGCTAGAAAATAATGTTCATCATTACAGAAGGGAAGTATCTTCTACCTGCACAATAATTGTGTACGCAATTCGTACTTGATTGCATTTCTACAAAATAGCTGCTAAAATACACAGTGTATTTGTATAACCAAGATGTTATAATTGCAATATAATCAAAGAGTAAGGCAAAGTGTATAACCAAGATGTTATAATTGCAATATAATCAAAAGAGTAAGGCAAAGCAAACAGGGATCACAAAAGAGAATAAGTAGAAGAGCTTACCCTTGGGTTGAGCTCACTAGAAGATATCAAAGAGGAGGATCTCCAGAAGAGATCCTTCCCCTCTGGTAGCCAGCTCTTAAATAGGTCCAGGAGGGGTGGAGCCTGGCTCCACCCCTTCCGGTAGCACAGGTGAATTGCCTTCACCTGTGCTCCTCTGGCTGACTCATGGCTCACCTCAGGTGATCAATCAGAGGTTCAGGCCGTGACTCAGCAGTTGCCATACAGTATTACTATTACTACAATGTGAAATGTATGCTTAGTTAGGTTATTATTGTGTATAAGAAGTTTTAAGTGTTTTTTAAATCAGGTTCATTATAATAATATTTTCACTTTTATGTTTTTTATTACTAATATCTGTTCAGCTGGTATTAAATTAATTCTTCATAACCAATGGTATAAAAAAGATTTAAAAAAAAATGGAATCTAGAGAAATAGTGAATAAACCAGTCTTGTCATATGACTGTGATTCACAATCTGTAAAATGAGTGCCTGTTTTTCATGGGCTCTCCCTCTACTTTCAAGGTTGTACTGTATGTTTTAATGTAATTAATGAATTCTTGAGGAGATTAAAACTCTGGTGGTAGATCTCAACAGATATGGTATGAGCTGTTGAGTGTACACTCAAATTGTGGAGCTTGATAGATTTGGTGTACTGTGAGGTGCTTTATCAAAGCGTTGTGAATGTAGTGACTTTTGGATGCAATCTCAAGGATTTGCATTCAACATAATTTAATAGACGTGAACAACTAAACTAATAAATACTCCATGCCTTGCCATTGCACAAGGGAATAGATTCAAAGGCAATCTTGAAGAGTATGTACTTTTTAAATTTAAGTATTTAAATTTAAATGTTGTTTGCTAATGTTTTTGTTTTCTAAAGAACACAAAGAGAACTTTGTGCATAAGTGGAAATGGCTTTGAAATGATGTTCCCATTTCATAGCTACTTCAAGTTGCTGTTGACAGTAGCTGGCAAGCTACGTAATCAAACCAGGAAGACAAATGTTGAAGGAAATTTAACTTGACTTGCCATACATCTAAGTCAACAAGATAAAATAGGGTTAGAGCAATTTGGAGCCAAACTGAGTTTTATGTGTGTTTGTACATGATGTATCTCACATCATTGCTGTGAGTTAGTATAGATGGCCTTTGGTTGTTGCAGTACATATGGACTGCATACCACATGGACTTACTAAGAACTTTCTGTTACAGTTTGTGCACAGGTGGATATGGATATAAGTGAATAACAGGACTTAGGTGAAGTACAGGTTGATGCAAAAATCACATTGAAATTTGTGAAGTATCACCCACTTGATGCACAAAGGGTAAAGTCACATGAAAAGTTATGTATGAGTAGTCCTGTGATGTTTGAGCTGTTAAGGTAACTAAATCATTAGTCTTTTAGCAAATTTTTAGATCACAGAATGGCCTGGGTTGGAAGGGACCTCAAGGGTCATGCATCTCCAACCCTCCTGCCACATCCAGGGCCACCAACATCCATAGTTAATACTAGACCAGGCTGCCCCGGGCCCCATCCAACCTGGCCTTGAACACCTCTAGGGATGGGGCATCCACAGCCTCCCTGTTCCAGCACCTCACCACTCGTAGTAAAGAACTTCCTTCTGACATCCAACCTAAATCTTCCTTCCCTCAACTTAAAACCATTTACCCTTGTTCCCATGAGATCACCTCATGGGAAGACATTTTTAAAGTTACTTAGTCAAGGGGGAAGTCTCCCACTTAACTTCCTGTACAGTGTCCGTGATGTCTGTCCTGGTAATTCCGTGTATTGCATCATTTATTACTTTGAGACATATAGTTGTATCCATCTCAGCAAACTTCTGAGATTGTCTATATGCCTACTAGATTCCTTTCTTTGAAGTTGCTGTCATTGTCCATCTCTGCCCCTTTTTGGAAAATCCCCATTGCAAATTAGTGCTTTCATTTTCTAATTTAATCTAGACACCTGTCTGATCTCTGCTGACCATGGGCTGTGGTGTCTGACTACTAGCAGCACGTGAGGCTGAGATAATTGAAAACACTCTGCAGGTCATGTTGAGAATGCCGGAGCAAATGTCAGTAAATATCAAGAGGAGAGATTCTGATGATTAGTTCATGACTTGAGAGTGGAAGTTCTGAGACTGGTAGCGGTTAGAAGGCATTAGAATCACTCACCTACAGTGTGAAAGGGGAGGAGGCATGACTTAGGGTCTGTTTGCTCTATCTCCTTTTCTGTGACTTGATGCATATTTTATTACATGCAGTGAACAGCCTCTTCATTTGGCTGGGGAGGAGGTATGAATTTGCTCCATCCTGTGTGCTGCTGTTTTTTTTTCTACCCAGTTTCACACGTTTGGTTTTATTCTACTTTGGGGTGAAGCAGTGAAGTTTGCTGAAGTGTAGGATATTTTAATGTGGTGGAGAAAGTCTTGCTAACTGCTTGAGTACAGGAGTGTGGTTTGTTCCAGCCAAAATGATATGATCTATTTTGCTGTAAATATTGTCTTTTTCTAGATAGATTTATAGTGCTTTAGAGCTCCTTGTGGGAAGGTGACTTGATGTATTGCAGTGAGTAACACATTTTACACCTCATCAGGCTCTTGAAAACTTTCATGCCAAAATTGGTGTTATTCAATGCTAGTGTTAACTGTCCAGCCATTTCAGGTATTCTTTTTGCCCTGGATGTTCTGGAGGGAAAACGATTCTTTATTTATTTTCATTTTTTCTTTTTTTTCCCCCCAACCTCTTAGCAAAACTAGACTGACAACAAAATGTTTTCTGCTTTTCAAATGAAATGTAATTCACAAAGTGTATTAGGAGCGTGTACATTTGTTCTCTGAGTTTGTATCACATAACAATATCCTATTGGGATTGAGTCTCTATTCAAGGATGTGGGCTGAAAAGATTATTGCAGAATGAAAAAGCAGAAACAAAGAGTACGTCTGGAAAAAACAGAATACTGAGAACTTGAAGTTGTGTTAGTGACAGTCTGCATCACATGCATATCCTCAATTTTCAACAAGTGATGTAAAGAGTATTGCCTCAGTATGTCTGATAACTAAGAGTCGGATTGCAGGAATTGAGGCATGTCTTGTTCATAATCCAGAATATCTGTTAGTAAGTAGTATCTGAAGGGATCTCTCAGGTGCTTTGCATTAGCACTGTATGTATAGACTTGCCTAACATCATTTCTATGACTGACATGAGCACAAGTCTTTGAACAAAGCTACTTTCAATTCAAATAAATAAATAAAATCCTCAGTTTGGTGGCAAAAAAAAAAAAAAAAGGCATAACGTCATACAACTGACTTATCAGAGATGTGGAGATGAGAATGGAAGTTAAACATCAGTTTTGTTCCCATGGCAATCAGATCAAGATTTTGCATTCCATGGTTTTTCAGCAAAGCAGTGTTGAAGTCCAGTCCCCAAAAATGGGGCATGCCCAGTCCATCCGTGTAAGTTACACTGGATTTACAGTTTGAATGGCAATAAAGCTCCTGAATTCAGGTAGAGATGATTGATGTCTGTCTGTATCCAGTTTCTAAACATCCAGAAATATACTGAATAAGCAGTGTTAAATGTTTTCTGTCTATTTCTGTAGGATTTGTTTGACCTGCGTTGTGCTTTACTACAGTGAAGAATATTTTTCGCTTCAAGACACTTTGCATTGAAGGATCATGGTAGACAGTTTAATAGTTTCTTTGAGGTAAGTGATGCAGCAAAACATTTCAAGTCTGATTTAATATGTTCTTAACAAGCTGCAGAAAATACCAATTTAACATACCAGTTCAACCGTCTCTTACTTCTGTATTATAAGTGTTTGAATAATAGGAGAATAAATAAAAATTCTGTCCAAAGAATAAATAATCAAGCACATGCATTCCAGGCATGGTATTCTTTGGTGATGGTAAGAAAAAAAAAAAGCTCTCAGTATTTGTTTCTGCTTAGAGTGTCTGTTGGTATGTGCCATTTTTTAGGATACTTTACTGGAAGGTTCCTTCTTTTTTTTTGGTTGATGACGCTGTGTCATCACAGTCACTGGTTTTAAATAATAGATTTGCATGTTTTGGTACCTATGCTGCCACTCAGTCTGAGGTTCATATTAATCATTCCAGAAACAGCTTGCCAATGGGTAATGTGGGAAATACCTTTCGAGCAGTTTTCCTGACAAGGGGAACACTCAGCTTTTATTAAGCTGATCTATTCAGTTCCTTCCATAGTTGGGCAAGCATGTTAGGAGGAAGCAGGCAGCTGTGAGGCTACAGGAACAGCAATTCCTGCTCAGAATGACAGCTGAACCACATACTCTTTTGTTTGTACAGAGATACTGTCATTTACACCTCCGATCCAAAGTTCCTTGTGAATTTCAGACGCCAGTCTTTGAGTTCTGGTACCCTCCTAATATTCCAGGAAAGATTCCACATCAGGAATTAGAGCTAGTATAACTTTTCCCCTTCCAGCTAAAAAGAAATTGGTATTGCCAGTAAAAGAAAGTGAGCATGTTTGCTCTTAGAGATAATGCTGTACAACTTGTGTAGATCCCTGACTGTGTCTTGAACTAGCTGCTTGTCTACAAATAGCATCATCACTGTGAGAGCATGGGCTCTATGAGCAAGGTTCTTACTCAGAAACCCAAGTGAAGCAGCCATCAGTCAGCTGGGCCTGTCAGCCGCTGAGCTCTGCCTGCTCAGTCCCTCCATGTGAGTACTTGTCAATTTTGAGAACAGTTAGGAGATGGAGCATTTGGAAAGTAAACGTGCACATCAACTAAAGACAGACATGGTGTTGTTGTTTTGTAGTTTGGAGGTCTGAGTTCTGTTCTACTTCTACCTTTGGTTTCAGGTGTGTTTAACAAATCAGCTTCTTCATTTGTATGCCCTCCTTCTGTCCACTACTGCCTTATTCAGCCTTGCTCCAAGCCATGTGTCTGGGCTCTTACTGTAGTTTCTTTACAGTGTCTTGCCTTTTACCTGCCTCCTTTGGCTTTATCACAAATGATAGCTACATATAATGAAATACTGCATTTTAATGGGCCTTTAAGTTGTTTTCCTTTTTTTTCTTCTAAATTTATGTGGCAGTAAGGAATGATTTTTTTTTTTCCTTTAAATGTTTTTTTTTCTTTGAGAGCAGCATAGACTATGGTGATGAAGTGATGAAAGGCCATATGCAATCAATACTTACTTAACAGTTCCTTTTGCAGTTTGTTACCAAGAACTCTAGCAAACAGAAAACTCAAGAAAAACATTCTCCCAGGTAGAAGAATGTACGTATTTGTACAAATGAAATGCTTAGTATAAAAAGCTGGTTTTGCGTAGTAGGTCTGTCTTTGAAAATACCTGAAACAATGTGAAATGTTTAAAGGATTACTGCATAGCGAGCAAAGGAAGGGACTGTGAGGAGGAAGCACAGCTGGATTTTGTCTGGTCCATTAGTCTGCAGATGGATTTTGTGTCCAAATCCATCAGTTTTATTTCTGCATTGAAATTCAGCAGCTTTTTCCTCCATGGAGGGTCCAAAGGATTCTCTTTGTAAACTGAGAACTCAAACTCCGGGTAGAGGTGAAGATAACTTAATTCTCACTCTCTCTTACCTTTCTGTATTTCCAATGAAGGACTTGCTGGAAGGAGGGAAACCAGTGCTCAGCTCAAACTTAGCAAACAAAAGACTGAGCTAACTGAACCCAACTTGCAGTGGGCTCTGCGGAGTCGTTATGGTGGTGAGGCTTGACAGAGCAAAGTTTGTTTGGGCTTGGTTCCCATTATGACTCCTTTCAGATTGAAGATGTGGGGACTGGGGTGATGTTTGGCTGCTTATCCTGAGTCTCCAGTGAGCTGTGTCCGCTACTTTCCATCTTTTTTGCCCATTAGGCTATTCAATTTTAACAAGTGTTAGGCAGCTGGGAAGGAACCTATGTTCTACAAAATCATGGAGGTTCTTTACATGTTTCCTGTGCTGGAGGTGGTGTTTATCTGCAAAATGAGGAGCCACGGTTAGAAACAGACTCAGTCCACAGATGGCTGAACTCTTATTTAAACTCATGAAGCGTATCTCAATTTTGACACCAAGTGCTGTGGTGCGAAAGTATGTACTTAAAAAAAAATTATTTAAACATAACATTATGTGAAATACTGTTAATGGATTCTTCTTGGTGAACTTTTGCTATATAGGTAGACAAACATATGTATGTACCTACTGCTGCCTGCAGTCTAGTGAAGAGAATGTTAAAAGAATATTTCACACAGTTTATTGAGTCTCTTTTGCTTAGTAATGATATTCAAGTGTGTATGTAAGTTCTTGCAGTGTCAAGTCCTGTATTAGGCTTTAGGTAATTTGGATTAGTGGTAATGATGTATTCTGTTTCCCTGTTTGCTTTTTCAGACTTCTCAGTTCATTAGCAGTGCTGGGATTTCAGTTTGTCATCCCACAGCCTTCAATTGAACACAGAAAGGTAAGCATTAGTAATATTCAGATTTTATGTACTTAAAGGTAAACATTAGAGTAAGCAGCATAAAGCAATGTAATTGGGGTGAAGTTCTTGGAACATTATGGCTTTTGTGTGTATGCTTTTACATTAATATATACTTTTTTAAAAAAGCCCCATCACAGTTAATCAGGTGAGTGCCATAAACAGACAGGAATGTATAGAGTGTTGTAGGTCATATGTATAGCATTGACAGCTTATTTAAGTTTTGGAGCATTTCCATTTCCATCGTGTAAGATGAAGGTGAGAAGAATTCACATCAGAGAGAGCAGTGCTCAGTGGAGTGGTTAGCAGAAGCGTCTAGTTGCTCCTAGGTAGCACGTTCTCTTACCAAAACGTAGATGTCTGAAACAGATATTGGACACCAGTCGTATTCAGATGTTAGACTGAAATTACTGAAGACAAGCTGGAAGCTGCTTAACTGTTTGCTTGTCCACTTGTGAAAAATTCACATGCTTGCCTCAGACATACAGCCAACACAGAGAGGATCCTTCCATCCTTCTCAGCATTAGTGGGGCCTCGGCTGGGAAACTTAATTTAGATTTTTTGCATTGCTTTGTAGAAAAAAAAGTGAATAATTTGGAGAGAAACAGAGGGCAGCAGTGATTATCCTTGGGAAGTTTTAAAATGTTACCTCTGAGGGAAGTTTGAATGAATTTGGGTTGTTTAGTCTGAAGAGAAGACTGCAGGATGAAGGCAGACATAATCTCCAGATACTTATGAGTGCTAAAGAGAGAACTGTTCTTTATTTCTGCAGTGAAGTAGATTAGAAGAAAGGGATTTAAATTGGCAAGGGAAATGTGATTTTGGCTATTAGAAAAAAATTTCTTATGGCAAGGATGTAAAGAAGGGTAGATCACACTTACTGGGAAACTTCTAGCATTTCTGTGATGGAGGTCTTTGTGAATGTGCTGGACAAAGGTTTGTAAGGAGTGAAGTGTGGGTATTGCTCATTCTGCCAGGTACTCCAGGAGCAAACCCTTTGAGAACTCTTCTGACTCTGTGTAGGCTGATCTATATCACCTCTTAATTAATACCCAAGCCCAATAAAAAAAATGATAAAGATATAAAATATAGAATAAAGATTGATAAAGATATCAAGTATTTTTTGTTAAAATTACTTGCTTTTAAAATAATTTTTAAATAATGTACAATATGTATATTTTTAAACTGTACTTAGAAAAGATAAAATGCACATAAAGTTTTCCTTTATGTTTTTATATGCATATGCCAGTATATTTAGTGCAAAAATTGTTTTGACAATAGTTTCATAGATACCAAGTAAAAACCTGAAAGTATCTGATGATCATAGTCTAAGAACACAACTGCCAATTGTAATACAACTCAAATGAGGTCCAGACTGCAGCTACCCAGGTGCAGCATTCTAAACCTGAGTCCAGTGTGTTGCTTTTCTCTATTTCTGATCTCTCTGATTTTGTTGTGCAGTTGAGATGGTCATTTTTTGCTGCTGCTGTTTTGTAACACTGACAGTGAAGTGCTGGTGCAATCCAGCTTCCACATGGCCGTAGGGGGAAAAATTAATGACTAAAATAGAGTGAGTCAGAGAAACAATGGCTTCATTCTGTGAAGCTCTGGAATTACTTTTGATCAAACCAGATTCTTTGTTTTCAGTTGAGTTAGAAATGCCTCGGGTTTTAACTAGCACAGGCCTCTGTACTAGTTAAAGGAACCAAAGGCATGGCATTAAGGGGCATGGCAAGCACCTTGGTCATGCTCTTTGTACTGAAAACAGGAGAGGCAGAAGTTGCCTAGTGATGATCACAGGTTCCGAGGCTGCTTTTCTCAGCAGCTACTTCAGTACATGTTTCTGGTGTGAGTTCTCAGCTTTATAGCGCTGCAAGTCATTCCTTTTCCTTTTGTGTAGTAACTTGGATGCATGTGTACTGCTATCGCCAGCCATCATCTCCTGCGTATTTCTGCACAGATCTCTGCTCTTTGGCACAACTCCTTCTGTGTGAATGGAGATTGATCTCATGGGCAGAAAGGAAGAGAAAGAGGGAAGGACTTAGGGAACAGGAAGTCATTCTAACAATGTAGTAAACAGCACGGTGTTATTTGCTGGCGTTAGTATATACACTTAGAGGATACAGTGTATGTAAACTGAGAAACCACATCTGGCTTGTAAGAAAACAGTAGCTCATACCCCAATCCTTATTTTGTATTTAATTTTCATCTTCAAGGTAAGCATGCATTTAGGATTGATGCTTGAACATGTAAGTGTTGGAGAGTGGATTCTGTGTTGTGCACCCTTCATACAGTTATTTTATGCTATGAAGGCCGTGGTCAAGGAAATAAGAAACTGGATTTGGGTATTTGGCTGAATAGCTCATTAAATGTTTCCAAATAGGCCATATTTTTATTTCTTACACTAAAACTTTTGGGAAAATGAAATAAAAATCAGGACAATTCCCAAAGCAGCAGATTGAAATCCATTATAACTGTCTCTGGACACCCACAATTGAGCTGAGGTTTTGCTTTTTTATGACTTGAAAATACTTAAAAACACTGTTTTGTGTTTGTTTCAAAATCTTGCTGTATTTTGATCTTTTGTTTCTTATTTTCTTTGGAATCTATTAGTGTTTAAAGTCATGCTAGTTTGGGAGCAGCTGACATAATGTAGATATTGAACAAAAATCTGTTTGCAGTTTATAAACTAATGTGAGAGTTTTAATTTAGCTTTAGTAGATTACAACCAGTTAATGTATCTTTTAGCTTCTCTTGAGTAAGTCGCCTAAGTTTAGGACTTCAAAAGGACATGAAGAACAGAGCTAATCTTATCAAACAGGATTTAAAAACAAAGAATTAAAAACATATTATTATTATATGTTTTTTTTAAAGGAAACTTCATACAAGTTCTGGAAGGGCTGAGCTCAGCAGGTTGCTTTCCACAGACACACGCACAAGTCCATTTCTGGCATGAAAGCCTGGGGACTGTTAGATAGAAGAGCCAAATTACTTGCGTAGTAGGGAGGTGCAGATAGTGGAATTAAGACTTGGGGGAATGACAACAGCAACTGGAAAAGTTCTTATTTTTCTCATTTGCAGTTGATTCTGTAACTCCTCAGGATACTCCCCTCTGACTAAATCCATTACTTTTCCATCTCATAGAATCATAGAATGGCTTGGGTTGGAAGGGATGTTGACTGCCATCCAGTCCCAACCCTCTGCTTTGGGATGATTCCACCCACCAGGTCAGCTGCTGGGTCCCTGTCCAATCTGGCATTGAATACTGCCATGGATGGAGCATCCACAGCTTCTCTGGGCAGCCTGTGCCACTGCCTCACTGCCCTGGGATAGTGAGGAATTTATTGCTTATATTTTGTCTATATCCAAATCTACCAGTTTAAAACTATTCACCCTTGTACTATCAAATTTGGTTCCTCTTCTGTTATAACTCTTTGGAAACTTAAGCTTGGCTATTAGGTTGAAGCTAGTAAGAAGATACTTTTGGGGGATAATATTTGGGCAATGTTTCTTTTTTTTTTTTTTTTTCATAAAATTTTGGAATGTAGTTGTGGAAGCTCGCTTGCCATGAAGATGGAATTGACCAATATAGAATTTCTAGTTTCAGAAATACCTAATACACTGACTTTTGTATAGAAATAAGTTTTTTTTTTTGTCTGTATTTACTTCAAACAATGCTGTCTTTCATTTGTGCGTCGCATAAATATCTGAAAACAAAGAGCATCTCTATTTATTTCCTGCAGCTGAGCTTATCATATGGGTCTATTTGTTAGTCTTATCTCTATATAACACAGGTTTAGACAGCAATACAAATATTTTAAACATGATATGTTCAACAGATAGGTAGAAACAGACTTTACTGTGCAGAAGATGTTTGTGGTTTCTTAAATACAAGGGTTATAGTTTGGTCAGTAGTTTCTGGCAGGTCAGGTGTTTTCAATATCTAACTTTTTCATTCATAGAATGTAATTTGTAAGTACCAACTTTATGAGGACAGAGAATTCATTGGCAAAAAAGGAGGGAATGTTGCATGAAAATGATCACCATTCGTATTTAAAGTTGGACTAGCTGTCTCCAACTGCTTAAATCAAAGTCTTTTTAATATTTGGGCAATCAGCTTCCCTTATCCATCAGTACTGGACATATGAACTGCCCTCCTGTGCAGTCTCTATTCTCCCCCATGCTGAATTTATTCAATAAATACTATTTAACCTTTACTATTAGTGACATGCTGTGATGAACAAAAGGTTAAACCGTGAAACATAACAGTCCTCTTCCCAGACAAACAGTGAAGACTGTATTCACAGTTTTTTCAGAAAATCATCCCTGGGTTGATTGTTAATTAATCTTATATTGCTGTATTGACAGTAAGTCGTAATAGAATGGGTAATGTACACAGTAGTAAAGTTTGTCTAAATGCAATTTCTAATGTAAGTGTTGCTTTGCTTTTAACATCTTGCTCTGTTAAAACATTAAGTATTAGCATTGAAGCAGTGGAGTTGCTTTGAATTTTTATGCATATCTTCTTGTCACCCACTTGGATAGTACTACAGACTTTAATGAAAGTGCAGTACATCATTGATCTATGGAAGAGATGTCAAGGTTTTCTTTTACAAGCCTTTCACTGGGGCACTGTAATATTGTTGAAGTACTTTGAGTCTGTTTTTTTAATGTGATTTCTTTATCTCTTTGCTGGACATAAGAAATTATCTCTTTCTGTTGAACACGCAATAGTTACTATGAAGGTCAGCAAGTGGATGTGACTCCCTCCAAAATGTACTCCTTCAAAAAGCATCTTAAGATGAATATGCTTTCAGAAGAATTTTGTTAGGGCTATAATTTTAGAATAACGTTTAAGAACAAGCATAGTGAAATAAAGAAATAAGAAATTACAGAAATGAGTTCCTATTCCATGCTACAGACTCACAGACCCAGGGAAGTTTCTTTTGTGCACAGCTGAGACAGCTCTGAGGCCTCTCTGTCAGGCTGTGGTAGGCTGGGCAGGCAGTGATGCTCCACCAGTTTGCTGCAGCTGAAGGCAGAGGAATGCAGTAAGACAGCACCTTGCCTGGTGGGTTATTCCTGCAGCTTGTCTTGTGCTGTCTCAGGTGTTTGCTGGAATCCTCTGCAAATTGATTTATCTCACCAACCTCTTTCTGTGAGAGAGTAGATGGCAGGGTGGGTGCTTGTTCTTTTTTTCTTTCCTTTTTTGCAATCGCAATCAGATATGCTTGTTGGAGGGTCCTCAGTGCTAATTTGGGAGAAATAAGGAATAGGTGCAGGAGAGGACGCTGGGAGAAAAGAGAAGAACAGAGGGAGGGGAAAGATGAGCAAGATCCCTTTGCTTGGGCATGGTGAGCTGTGAGATAAATTCAGTTACCTGTGGAAATGTAGCCTGAGCAGCACTGCAACGTAATGGCTAAATCCCATCAGTACTCAAAGAGAAGTTAGGTTCTAGAGGGAATTTCTGTAGTTAGCATCTGCTTCAAAGCAGTTTTCATTTCTGTACTTCCTCAGCTTTTGGAGTGCTTCAGTTTATCCATTTTGTTTGGAGGCTTAGGGGTTGATACGTTTTGTTTATTCTCAGTAAGCATTCGTGTTACTTGCCCTACGAGTCATCTCAGTCAGTTTTCTTTTTTCTTAAATCCACTACATGATGGTACTACGTTAGTTGAAGTGGCAGAATACAAGACTCAGGAAGTTGTCAGAGCTTCTCTTAAATCACTGTTCCCTTAACTGACAGTGGATATCTGCTTTCCCTTTGCTTCAGGACAATAAAAGATAATGAAAAATAATGTCTCTCTTCTGCTTGCCTTTTCCTGTGCCCCTATCTAGAGTTCTAAAACTGCCTAACATCTACATTTGTATGGCTGCATAGGCCTTTTTCTGGGCAATCATGTACCTCCCTGAAGCTTTTCCTATGAACGTTTTTTATCTGTGACAAGTAAAATGAGACACTTAAAGGAACTCCAGCAGGTTCTTGGATTGATTGGCCATCGTACTTTGAGGGGTGAAAGTGAGGATGCTAATTTTGGTCTCACTTCCTCTGTCTGAAGAATCCAGTAAATAGGTTGTTCATTTCTTCTTATCCTTCTTTCTTTCATCTTTGTTTTCCATGGCAATTCACTTGCTGGTTCCATTACACTGCACTGCTGCAAAGGCTTAAGGTATTAGGGATGGTTCCTTCTGGTGGGAAAATGAAGATCAAGTGTGAACATAGAGGGAGAGTATGTAGGGTGGATGATAACACTGTATGTTATTTCAGATAGGAAGTTGTTTATTAATTCTGATAACTGTATCAATTTTAAGATTCATATAGGAAATTCTATATATGTGATCCTACACCTGCTTTTATATTGTTATAGTGACAGTGAATGGCAGTGTTTCTTAATGTCTTTTGTTTCTTTTAGTCTCCTGCACCCTATAAAAGTCACCATTCTGCTAACTGAAAAGGATACAGCTGCCTAATATTTCTGAATGCACTATAATAAAGTAAAACGTGAAGCATGAAGTTAATCTGCTATATCCTTGAAACACTAGGGGAAACTGGAGTTAGACAAAGTGGTTAATATTTAAGCTTGGATTTTGGCCAAGACATCAGAGCTAATGCCTCTTGATTCTAAGGATTGCCATGGGATCTCCACCCCAGCTGCTCACCACCTTGTTTTTACCTGTCCTGAGAAGTGGGAGCATGCTAACAGAGCGCTGTGTGTGATTTTTCCTTGAAACTCAGGTAGGGTGAAGCTCCATCATGAGGTTCACAGAGTGAAATCTGTAGCCTTGCAAGCTGCCAGCCAACCCATGCTAAGACCACAGCATTGCTGTGGTTCTGTCCTGCTGGGCTGCATGCACTGCATAGGGTTTTGCTAGGGCAGCTATGCATGCTGGCGTGTGCGGCTGCTGTGTGCGTGCTGCTTAACAAGTGTTTGCTTGTGCCTCTCATTTCTTTGTAATTTGGTTTGTTCGTAAGATAACTGTTGAGTTATTGTTACTGGTATATTTTGTTCACACCAGCTCCATAATTCTGAGGTGTAGTTTTTATTTCTCTTGTATTTATTTACAGGACAACATATCCATATGCCTTCAGCACATATGTATAATGCTTAACATTAGCTGTATAGATATACATGCTCTCAGGCTAATTGAACCCTGAGTAAAATAAAGCCTTTCTAGTTAATGGTATTCATGTTCTAACTAGTGATTATTAGGAAACAGGAGGTGATTTAGACTGTACAAAAGTTTCCTTTAAATTTAGCCTTGTAATGCAACAGAGTGTCTTTGAACAACAGCTGAAAGAAGTTTCCTGCTATCTCCTGAGTCGTTACTAATTCCCTGCCCTTCTCCTTGTGAGTTAAAATGCTTAGGTAATGGCATTCTTCCTGCTGGAGAGGGAGGCAGAACAAGGATACATTATTTTGTGCAAGTATACTCTTAGAAAAACCAAGGGCAATGGTTTCATTATTTTTAACCTGCTTCACAATTGAACTCTGAAAAATAGTTTTTTCATTAAAAGCACAGGTTCCTTAAAGCTGGAGCATTGGGGTCTTAGAGCTTGTTCTGTTTCTTTGGGAAAAATGAAAGGGACTTTTCTTCAGTTGGATTTCAGAGCAGGTGAATGTGCAAGGTGATAGATCAGTGCCTCATATTTTTAAATTTTGTGTCAGGGCGATGTTTAATGCTGGTGTTGTCACCGGCTTTAGAGAGCAATGATGAACATGAGAAGCTTTATGGATTCTCAGATTAATTAATTCTTCTGCTCGGAAATATTGCTTTCTATGTAATGGCAGCTTGTCCACTTCTGCAGCATTGAGCAGATGACTCACTGAGAGTCCCTGGGAGGTGTTATGTCACTCACTGGGTACGTAAGTCCATGTCTACACCATGTTTGGATCCCAAAGAATTTTATAAGTTGTAGAAGTACAGTAGAGTGGTGATAGCTTTGTCACAGCTAAAGATGATTGACCTGAGCTTGTAGTGCAGTGAGTGACTTAGATCACATGTGATAATCAGAGATGAGGAAATAGCTTATTAAAATAAAGAAGCCACATCTCTGGTATAGTGAAGTCCTGATGCTTATCATCTTTGTTACTGTAAACCAGAAGCAATCCCAGTGCAGATAAGGGGTCATTATATGCAGCTACTGGAAGGGAGGAGTGATCCATCTGTTAGCCTGCAGGTACTTACTGGTCTCACAGCAAGAAAGAACCCTCTGCCCCAGAACAGTAAGCTCATGGAATGCAGTGGGGGTGGTCTTGGTGTGAAAAAAGTTATCCAAACTTGGAGGAAGCTTCAAACTCTGGCACACAAACTGTTCTGAGTTTGTTCAGAGCTGTTTACTTTCTAGATTATTTAAATAATGTTAAAGTCTCTTCAGATGTGGTCTAAGTTGGTTGAGGGGCCAGCTAAGCTTTGCAGGCATTGTAACTCTCCTCAGTGATTTGTGAATACAAAGGTCTTCTATTTCCAGGTTTTTTAGCCCTTTAATCTTCACAGGCACAGATGTTCAGACAGAGTTTTTATACAAAGAGCAGAAACCCAAATCATTTAAGCTGGTAGTATTTACACTTACTGCAAAATTCAAACGGTTTACTACATCTTTGATTAAAGGTTTCCAAAATGCAGTGAAGGATTAAAATAGCAGAGCTCACTAACTAGGCGGACATATACTCATTGTGTCATGTTTTGTTTGGCCTCTGCTCCATTTTTCTGCCAGCCTGGAGAGATCTGAGAAGTTGTTAACTACAGGTTTTGGGGTTTTTTGGTAGATAATTTTTTATCAAACCACCAGTGTTGCACGTGTTTCTTGTAAAAAGCATTTAAAATATTGCTATTCCAAATGAATGACTATAAAGTGGACCGTAAAGACTTTCTGCTGGGAAATTGTCATGGCTGTATAGGAATGGTCTGTATTGGAAAGCAGCTGAACTAATGTTGAAGAAATATTCCTTTAAGATGCTTAGACTGGTGAAAGAATTAAACCAGTTCCATAGATGTGTTTACAATGCTGGCAGGGAAATACTATAATGTTACACTTGAATAGGCTCTAAATCTAAACTATAATTTCCTCAGTCCATTCAAAATTTGGCATGCTTTGCTCTGAACTGTATTTCAGTTCTAGTTTCTATAAGTCAGCCTGCTTTTGTTTTTACACTCCTGAGATTTTTAAAAGGACAGAGACTTTATTTTCTTTTGTGAAAGACCATCAGTGGTAGAATGAGCTGTAAATATTTGTGAAGAGTAGTGTATTCATCTCATCCTGAATATGACATGCAGATTTTTTAGTAACAAATATTGAAAAATAACGTACTGTTATACCAGCATATAATAATGATGGCAATGGTTTGGTGTCACAGCATGAGTTAACAGGTATATGAAGAGGGTCTCCGGAAGGGACAACTCCAAAATGCTTCAACTCAGAGGAATATTTGCAGAATTAGGGCTCTTTGCTCTGAGAAGCAAAGGTCAAGGCAAGTAAGATAGATAATTTGCATGTATTTTTAAAAAAGGCATACTGGCTTCTATTAATTCTGCCTTGCATCCAGCACATGGGCATGAGTTTACTGAGTGAGTACCATTGGTGTTCTGACAGCTGACAAAATGTCCCTCTGGATACAATTACTTTGACTTGGGGTATATTACTTGACTTATTGGGTAATAAACTTCAGACTGAGTTCAGATTATCCCTTCCTTCTATGGTTGTGACATCACTGTAAGATGATGAATTAAAATCAACTCAGAAGAATGCACAGGATCAAATTTTACTCTGATACTGATTCATATTGGAGGAGATACATTTTTTTCTGTAAAGATTCTGTAGTCTTGAAGGACAGTGCAGCAGTGCAGGATTATCGTTTTCATAAAGAGGAATGTTATCAAAGCTGAGATTGTATTATTCAAATGATGTATTTGTCACTATTACAGTTCATGTTCCTCGCAGAGGAAAGCAAAAGGTGAATTCTGGTCCTCTGGATTTGCAGCTTAAGAGACTGACCATTAGGAGAAAGGCAACAATTGACAATTCCTACTTTTCTTTAATCATTAGAGGTTCTGTGTTGGAAACACAGCAAAAGGGCTAAATAGATCTTTAAAGGCAATTTGAATGAGAATAGAATAGGGGCCTGAACAGCCCAAGTAAAGGAGGGGTTTTATGGGTTATGCAGAAAATGAGGCTTAAAAGCAAGGAGGGCAAAGCTGACTAAAACTAGAGAAGAGCTGGACCCTTTCTGGATGGAGATGGAGAAAGTCAAGGAAGATAATGGTGGTGGCTGCTCTAGAGAATATTGAGTGGCAAAGGATAGCTTAATATAAAATCTAAGATCTCTTTTTGGCCACGAGGTTTGTATTGCCTATCAAGTTTTACAAAGCCTCAGTGTCTGCAGTCATGTGGCTTACCTTTCTTTTCCATGACTGTCACGGATGTGCGATCCTCACTGTTCTATAGATAACATAATAAAACCTTTACTTGAAAAGCTTTTAGAAAGAAAGAGCAATCATCGGAATTTTCAGTCTCCATGTTCTAAGCGTTGGGATGTTAAACAGTAGAACAGGATCAGCCCATCTGATTGTATCTAGTGGTGTGTGTAGGTATATACCTAACTTCTTTTTTCCTCCAGTGGGCTTATTCACATTCAGATCAGACACATGTTTTAGTGGTGTGCTGGAATGGGGCATCAGTGACTGCATCAGTAGCAATCCTGCTGTATGAAATGAGCTCCAAATTTTTCAAATTAGTGGATGTTAGGGGAAAAACATAGGGATGTTGGGGATCACCTAATCTGAAACTAAACAATGTGCTGGTTTGCTGGATGAGGCATTGATGTTCAGTGTGACTACTGCACGTGTAATGCCACTTCTTTATGTTAGAATTCTGATTTCCTGTCATGCAGGTTAATGACCAAGGCAGTTCCTAGAAATACAGAAGCAGGACTGACACCCTGTGCCAGGGCTCTTCATCATATCGCACTGCTGCAAGCATGTGTATGTTTGTAAAGTTTGGGTTTTCATTGTGCAATGATCTTTATGGTGATAATTTCTAAATTAAAGAGATTTAATTGATAGGAGTTAGTGCAAACGTAGAAATTGCAAGCGTATGCATACCTTAAAGGTTGTTTAAGTTCTTCACTGCTGTACCCAGTGATAATTACTACTTCTACTTAGAAACATTGTCCTACCAAATGATTGAAGAATGTACAGGAAAGAAAGGACTGTAATAATGGCATGAAAATAAGGGGAAAAATACATTGAATTAATAGAGCGAAATCCCTGGTGGCTGATTAACTTGTAGTCGACAGACATCTTTCTGATGGCGCTTGCAGTTGGAATGACTATTAGGTCACCTGAAGAAGGAACCACAGGAGCTACAGGAAAGTCAATGAGACAACGTAATTTTTCTCTCCCTATTGCAGTTTGTGTTTCTTTTAAAGAATTTGCTTTTGTGATTTAACTCTGCAAAGAAATTTCACTTTTACCCTCACTTGTCACAGCAAGGGCTTAAACTCTTCAGAAGCTGTGCTGTTCAGTGGGTTGTTTTTAAAGGGAGAGTGGACTTAAGAGTCAGCAATCTCAGGCTGTGGTACTTCTGAAGTATTCTGGAATACTTTAGCTGTCTCCCTTAGCTACCTGTAATTTCTTGGCTATACCCTAGGGCAGTGTGAGAATTCATTACCGGCTGCAATGTAACCTGCTAATCAGAGGACCAAAGCACAGGAAGTGACCTGTGAGGCCGGGCTGGAGCGGCTGTGGCTTGGTTGTTCCTGCTGGAGGTTTGGGCTGGCCTCCAATGCAGGGTACCAGGGTCTGCTCAGGTTCTATGCTTCATTTGCCTTTCTGCTAAGAAGTTCTTCCTGCTATCCAATTTGGAGCACCACTGCTGAAATTTAAACCCACTGTTCCTTGTCATAAATGTTACAGAACAATTTGCTGCTAAGAGAAAATAAACAGGTTTTGTTTTTGTTTTTGTTTTTGTTTTTTTGTTTGTCTGATTTAAACTGTTTGGAAGACTTATTGTGAGAAGAGAAATGTGACTTGTCTGGAAGCACCAGGCTATTGGTTTTATGCTGTATTTGTATTACAGCTTTATTAATATGTAATGTACATATAAACTGTGAATATTCAGTGACAAAATCATAAACGGAAGAAACTAAGCTTTTCTAGTTGGTTATATTGTGAGCCAACGATGTTCTGCTATTGGATATAAATGCAAATATAACAGCCAGAAACCAGGCCCTTGTTGCATGTTATTCATAATCTTGACATTATGTGGTTATTAGGTTGTACAGGCTATTGGATTTAAAAGACTCGTGCCAAATGGGGTACCCACGGAAAAACATAAATTAAATACAGAGACATCTGCTTCTGTTTTCATATAATATTGGTGAAATAGAGAACATATCACACTAATGCAGATGCTTTATATTATTCACAAGTTATAATTAAATGCAGTTTTTTCTGTGGTTGGTGATGAAAGAGTGAGAGCAACCTCAGAGTGGGGAAATGTTTCAGATTATGTAGACCGCAACTGACTCCTACACAGCAGCACCACAAACCCTCACTGCCTTGGCTTTGCTTATGATAATGGAGCATTCAGCAAACCACATTCCACCCAAGCCTGCCATGTTTATAGCTTGCTTATCAGTAGTTTGTGCAGGCTGGCACTTCAGGTAGAGCCTGCACGTGTTATCTGTGCCTGCAGGCCAAGTATGTAGATGTTAATCCAGTACTGTGCAGCAGTGTTTGAGCCAAAATTATTAATGGAAGTTATATATTTAGGAGGTCGTTCTTCAATGCAGGGAGAAGTGACATACAGAGAGAAATGGTTGATTTTCCAGAGGTTATTTTGAGACAGTTAGACACTTGAGTAGGGCTGTATAGTTAGCTGTGGTTAGTGCTTCTTTTTGTCTGATAATTGAAATGATGGGTATGTGTGCTTTTTGGCACAAAGATTTGGAATATAAGTAAACTACCAAAGGATGCTCATTTAAGGGAATGCTCTACACTTTAGTAATCTTGAGAATCACACTTTTGAAGCCTGCTTTCAATATTTGTGATTCAACCAGCTGGAGAAGGGAAACAACAGAACTGTGCATTTAATGCAAAATGACTGAGGCTGTCAGGACTTATTGGTGCATCTGGTCCCACTCCTGCCCCAGCAGGGCCACCTAGAGCAGGGTGCCCAGGCCTGTGCCCAGGAAGCTTTTGGAGATCTCAGCACAGCATCTGGGCAACCTGTGCCCTGCTCTGTCACCCGCGCAGCACAGAAATGCTTTCTGGTGTGCAGACGGAACCTCCTGTGTTCCACTTTGATCCCATTGCCCCTTGCCCTGGCTCTGGGCACCACTGGAAAGAGCCTGGCTCTATTCTTATTCCTAATAGTTCATTGCTGTATCCAGAACAAAAAGCTCTTCTTTTCGGGGCTTTTCTTTGTTTCCCTATGCTGCTGCATGGTGAGCATGGCTAAGTAGAACACTTGAGACGAGCAATTTGTCTTGTCTGTCTTTGTATTGAATTTGATAGGAATTTCTGTGAATGTAGGGGTGTACTTACCTTGCTAAATAAATATTTTCCTTGAAGTATTCTTGAAAGAGCATTAATATCAGAGGTGGAATGGGAGTGGTTTAAGAGTTAACTATTGCAGCATTTTTGGCTGATTGGCAATCGGTTTATTCTCTTACGTTTTAGTTTTCCTAAAAAGTTTCATGAGGTGGCACTTCCTGAAATATTATTGCAGTTTGAGATTTCCAGCAGCAATTTCCATTGTTCAGATGTCAGAATGGGAGAGAGCAGTCAGTATTTGTTACCTGAGTTGTCACCAGAAGTTAATAGTGTAATGGTTTTCAGTTTCCAAGCTTCATGCAGTGTTTTCCAATGCTGAGGACTAAAAAGAATCTGTTCCAATCCAGCTAGTCCAAAACCAAACAACTTTTCATCCAAGTGGGTGATAGCTGTAGACCAGAGCTAGAAGAATAGGTAGCTGATGCATAGCTCAAGTCACACAGTAGTTCAGTTCCACTGTGTGACTTTGGAGTGAATGGCTTAAAAAAGGACTTTAGCATCACCTTCATCACCTTTGTATTGTAGTGTGAGCTCTTGTCAATCTGTTGTATCTACAGGTTCCCCAGAGGATAGAAGAGCAAAGAGATGCATCTGAAGATAGCGGTGCGGGAATCCCAGGCATGTGGGGCAGCTGGGGCCCCTGGTCTGCCTGTTCCAGGAGCTGCAGTGGCGGTGTGATGGAGCAAACGAGGCCGTGCCTCCCGGCGTACTACCGTGAAAGGGGCTACCAGAGGCCGGGGCGGCCATATGCGGCCTCGGAGAGAACTCTTGCTCACCAGAGCTCCCGCCATCAGGACTCACTGACTGCTTACCCAGGCCACGTCATTTCTGCCATCCGTACATCTGTGCCGCTTCACAGGAATGAAGAGCAGCTCCGGGCCGGCCTGCGGGCTTCTGCTGCTTCTGAAGGCCATAACAACAGCCACATGAGCCGAGGAGCTCCCAGAGGCAGCCGGCACTCTCAGTCCCAGAGGCATCACCCCAAGGCAGAAAAGAGGTACAGTGTCTATGCATGTGTTTTATTCTTGCTATGAGTGATATACCTGAAGAATGGCCTATCTGACAAGAACCAGTATTTTTTAATAGATGGTAAAAGCCAGCTTTAATCTTTAATAATGTGTACTGTCTTCTGTGGAAGGCATTATTTCTGAGGTGATGATACCCAAGAAAGGACAGTCATAATAGTTCTGTAACTGCCCTGGGCAGATTTTATTCACCTTTAAAATTTGCTTCATAATTTACTGTGATATTTTTATCTTTTTTTTGATGTTCCCATCTTCTCCATAACGAGAACAATCTTAACAAGTAACAGCTTGGAATCTTGATTTCAATAGTCATTCTGATATCAATTGATTGAAAAAAAGATTTATGAAACTTTTGGTGAAGAATGAGTACCGTCTTTTCACTTTTTCTGATCAAAACTGGTTTTGTTTTCCTTTTATTCCCCTTTTTTTTCAGAGTTTTATTTATGCACTTCGTATTTTCTCTTTCCCCTTCTTTTGTTTTCTAGCTTTTAGCAAAATTTCCTGTCTGGAACAAACAAAAAAAAAGGTGGATTTTTTAAACACATAAACTATTTTAAACATTGTGTGTATCAGTTTTGCACTATTTGCTGTTCAGCTTTTAAGGCTAGATGGAACTGTGCTGTTACAATTATTTTCAACAACCTCTCCTTTCTGGAAAAACACTTATTAGAAACCAGTCTGCCATTTGCTATGGCTAAAACTGTTAGCTTTTATCTTTCTATCTATCAGTGAAAAGAGAACAGATGCATTTCCATTTTGGAAATTGAGGAGGGCAGGCATGGAAGATCCTGTGGGAGGGGATGTTCCCAAAAGTTGTGTATTCTGTATTTCTTCCCTCAGATTATGTGTTCCAGCAGGTGGGAGTTCTCTGGTTATTCTCCTCTCAGCCCTCTTTTGGAAAACACATGGGGTGATATTTTTTTGTTAGACTTTTTCTTTTTTTATGTCTCTTTTTTTCCTATATTCTTCTTTAAGACTGTTAGGTGAAGCAGTCAACCATAATTCCTTTCCCCTTTTTAAAGATATCTGACTGGCCCACGCCAAGAAAGGAAACATAACCCTGAGGCAGTGTTCCAGCCTGCCTCAAATAGGACAGCATCACTCTCTTACTTCTGATGATATAGACATCCTCAGCCCTTGCAAGAATATTTGAAATTAGAAATTAAGCTCTTTTCCTTCTGTTTGTCTCAATAAAGAAAAATTTCAGAGTGGGACCAGATGTTCAGATGTTGTTCGTCCTACGTGTTAGCCATTTCCTTTATTCACTTTTTCTTTCTTGCTTTCAAACCGGTGCAGATGGATGGCCTAGAAGTTCTGAGTGTAACTGTAATATTGCTGATTGTAATACTATTGATCTTCTTATGAAAGCACAAAGGGTGCCAGAGGTAGGTTTCTCTGGGCGGTATTAACAGGACTGAATTGAGACAAAAGTCGTATTTTATTTTTTTCTGTTTTCCTACTGAACCATTTAGCATAATGGACTTCTGTTCTCAGCTGTGCAGTGTAGCAGATACAGGTTGTAGTACATAGCTGAGTTATTACTCATGTTGGAAGCTTGGCCTTGCACCATCGGCTCAAAGTCATTCAAAGCCAGTTTGCTCCAGCCCTTGGCGCTTCCAGTATCCAAGGAAATCCCAGCTGGCCTGGCCTCTGCAGCAGACCTGCTGCCAGGCTGCTGGCACAGCTAGGGCTCCTGTGTTGGGCTCTCCCTTGCGGCTCTGGTGGCCTCTGCAGGCCAGGAGAGACTGGAACAGTTTGAAGTAACTGCAACAGTTATGGCTGGAAAATGAGGGCGAGGAGCAGAAAGCAATTTTTTCTGCTTGCAGAAGTGAAGCGATGTTATTTCTTAGCCTTGCAATATGAAATACTGAAATGATTGTAGTATGTGCTATGACTCCACTTTACTGTACGATGGAGGTCTTTGGTTTTGAAAATTCTTGTACTTTCCTAAGCACAGTGCAAGCTTCTGTACCACAGTAGACTTCCACCCCCACTGCCCTTTCACTGCCCCTTGGCAAAAGACTGGATTTAAGGTCAGTGTTTTAATCTTATTTGCGTAATAGGTTATTTCCATCTTGTATTAGGAGGGTCCCTGGTGGCTTTAATTCTGCTGTGTTGCATAACTTTCAGATTCTTTGGTGGTGACTGTAAAAACAGAATGAGAACAAAGATTTTTCTTGAAAATAAAATTATTAAAATGACAAACCTCTTCTTAATTTACAAAGTCCCAAGGATAATCCTTCCTCACAAAGGCAATTACTGGTCCTAGTGGTATAATAGAAAATGAATTTTGAAACATTAAGTTATTCTAGATATGGCTTTTATACTGTAGAACAGTGTTCAGTGTTCACTGAATGGGTAATAATGGAAAATGATGTCAGGCTATTGAAAATAAAATCTGTGCTTTCACAGTGTGTACACTGAGGGGAAACTTTTTGGGATATTCCTATTTACTGTTTTGGACTTTCATATGAAGTTATCATTTTAGGAGATTTTCATAAAATAATAGAAGAGGGATGAGCATTTGTGACTGAGATAAGCTCACATTTGATGGTGTGGTAAGATGAAATGGGATTGCTTCCAAGACAAACACATTTTAACAGCAATAGCAGTCCTTCAGAGCAGCCAAATGTATGTGTGCCATTCAGCAACAAGTGGAAAAGTTATCCGCCTGTTTCCAGGTAAAGAACAGTTCCATTTATTTAGTAAAATTCAAAATATAATTTATATATGATAAAGTGTAAAGTACCTTGTCTATGAAGAAGGACATATACAGCTTTTGATAGCTAGTTCATTTATGCTTGTTAGGCTAGCAGCCAGGGCTCCCTAAAGCTCAGATGTGAGGTACCTGCAATTAGGAGCATGATTTCTGAAGTTCACGTGCTCTCCTTGTCATCATTGTGCTGTAAATTGAGTTCTTGCATAAGTGAAATGTGTTAGGAAATTCTAGTTACAGGATGAGGGTGGTAACACATAAAGAGGGAGCTCTTCTCAGCCTGGAAGTGTTGGGTTCCCATTAGGAAAGTCTTGTTTATACTTCATCGAGATAAAATGTGTGGAGCATACTGTACCATAAGAACAAATGAGAGCGAGAAGATAATGTGAAAGTATGACTGCATTTTGACATCTTTAAAAAGAGGCACATGTGGAAAAGTAATAAGGACATGCCAAAGGATAGCAAATGTTTTAAGAGAGAAAATGCGTCTTGAAAGGAAATATCATCCATGGGCTCGGTTTTAGTACTTCTAAAGTATTGCATTTCCCAGTCTCTATTTTGGTGATAGAACTGTGGTTTTGTCTTCTTTCCACGTGCATACTGACTGCTTGGCTCTAGGCGGGACCTGTGCTATGTGCTGCTCTCCCCCAATCATCCGTCCCACACCCTCCCAGGACAGACTGAACTGTCAGCTGCTAAGCAGCATTAAAAATACTTGGATTAGACCAATAAGAGGTAACTGGACTTGCTTCCTCTTATTTTGTTTTTCAGCAGTCTCAGCTGGTGTTTACAGTTGCCACCTTTATTTTCCCTGCAAGTGGAGTGTCATTATGGATAGACAGAACTTTGCATCCACATCTGTAAGCACTCAGGGTGCTTTGTGCTGGGTTTCACACCGGCACGCGTGGCTTGTACTAGCAGAAAGGAAAAACTACATTTATCACCAGAATAATGAAATAGGTAAAGCAGGCTTACATAAATAGTGTATGTTTAAAGAAATATATTAATAAGGAAAGGATTTCCCTAAAGCTCTTTTTATATTTGGAAGAGGAATGAGAGGAAAAATTTGCAGTGAGGAAATACTCCCAAAATCATCAACTTCTCACATGGCCATAGCTCTGTATTCTTTGTTCTGCTGCCAGCAGCTGACGTGAATGTCTCCTGTGCTAGGCTGTGCCCTGTATAGAGTCAGTGTGCATTTCTGGGTCTGTGAGCAATGGGAAGGAAGAGTGTATCATTAAATGCCTTTAAACATCTAAAACAGAGCTTCCTTTAGTAAGATATTTCTTTTGCCTCTTTTTGACCAGGCAAACGTGCCTTATTCAGTTGTCAGGTTGAAAATTAACCTCTAAAGGGACAATTCAGTTGTTGTTTCCTCAACCAATCCAAGCATCATTAGCTGCATGATCTGATGTAGTTTTTGTGATCTGTTCTAGTTGGCTCCAATTTGTAGAGGGGGACAGATGTAGACAGTCAGGTAGGAGGCAGGCAGTGTTTTCTCAAGTCCTCAGGCTTTCTACTCATTGATGTGGACATTTTTTTTTTTTTTTTTTTTTTTTTTTCTTTTTTCATATTTGGAATAGAAACCTCTGCTCGAGTACTTAGCCATCCCTCCTTTTGTTATTTTCCTAATGGGAAGAAAACACGGTGCACTGTAGCCCAAGCATAACACTATTATAAAAGCTTGTAAGGGAAGGAAGAGAATCGATGGATTTGATCTATTCCTGAGAAGAAATTTTAAGAAAAATCTCCTATCAGCAGTGATAATCAAAGAATTCTTTTTGGTAGCACTTGAGGGGATTTAAAGCTGTATGAGAGAGATGTTTATTTTCCTTCTAAATAAAATTCCAAAGCATCTAATGGTGATAAAAACCTCCCTGAGAGGAACTTCCTGGCAGAATGAATAGCTAACTGAAGTCCTTCTGGCCTCAGATTGGCTTTGTGCTGTCCCATCTCTCGTCTGAGTGTTAATGCCCTGGTAAGCTCTGCATCTTGCTTTATTATTAATGAGTATCAATTTTTATTATGGTACTGTGAGCACACTTTGAATGGGATTACTGAAGGTAAAAACCTAACATGAGACTGTAACTGCAAGCCACCCTGAAAAATTTCTTCTTATGTGTGTTTCATCCTTTCCTGAAGTGGGATGACTGGAGGAGAGGTGGAGAAGTGGGGCCACTACATGTATACTCTCAAAGACATGACAGTACATTTCTGCAGTGAATGACTGAGTGCTCAGAGAGGGATGGAAGTGCAGCAGAGCTCCCGTGGTTGTTATAACGCATCTCAACAGGGTTATGTAGTCACTTGTGTCAGATTTCAGCTGCATAACCTGCTAATTACATGGCTTCATTATTCAATCAGACCTCAGAGTTAAGGGGCAGAACTAGCTCTATTGCAGCATGGAAACACAGCTGAGATTATGCAGCACTGGCTGGGAGATCAGCAAAAGGCAGCGTAGGGTGACTGCACTGAGTGCATCGCTTCTGTGCTGAACTGGAGTATTAGCAAAGATCTCTGTGGGTGGAAGAATTAATTTATGGTAGACAGTGTGCATCTGCCATGTATTAATCCAAGATACAGTTTACCTAATAACCTTTTAAATTATCTGTATTGTACCAGGAAAAACCAACTTGGTTTGGGGAATTCTGTGGAGAGCTCGGGAATAGCAAATATCCAGAAATCACTTTGTGGTTACTGAAGTTACAAAGAATGTAAAACAAATTATTTAGTTACATTGTTTTAGTTACCTTGATAGTGAAAATCATTGTGAAAGGAATGCCTACACCATTTGAATTGTGACAAAATGTGTTGATGAAATGTGAATAATTTGGTGTAATGTTGCAAAAATATTTGGTGATGATGGCTCTGCTTTCCAGTGTCTGATAGATTCCCGATGGGGATGATTTAACTCTCTTGTGACCAAACATTTGGCAAAGTTAACCGCTCACCACTTTAGGGCTGTTTTCCAGCGTTTTCATAACATAAAGCAAAGTCAAAGGGCTTGCTTCTTTCATTCATGTTTAAGTGATTTTCTCCAGATTGATTTAAAGCTGGTGAAAAGTGAGTATCTGGAATGCAGAACTGCACACGGCCGTAGTGCTGTACTGAGAGGTGACACAGAGTGTGGTTTGATGTCATCAACCTGGCTGTTGTGAGCAGATGGAAATACATTTCCCAGGACCAGTTTGTCATTCCTTTTCATTAAAAATGATAGTTGTGAGGGAATCTGCTAAAATGCTATGAGGTATAAACTTGATGGCAGTTATGACCAGGATAAGCCAGTGATGTAAGGCAGCCAAAAATATGTGGTGGACAGCCTTTTTAAAGTAAGCCTTACTGTGTGCTTAAGAACATTTAAGTCACTGTACCTGTAGCTGCTGTGCAGTTTTTCCTCATCTCTAGTGAAACTAGTGGCTCAAGGATGTTACCTTAGGGAAGTTTCAAGAACTTTATCTTATTCCATGAATTATTATTGAGTGAGAGGTTGGTATCTGAAAATGCAGGAATTGCAGCCCCTTTGGGTTCATTTTAAGACATCGTTTCAACCAGAGGTCACGTCTTCTATGATGTTATCAGTAAGAGCTTTTGCTAATCTTCAAACTTGTAGTTTTTCATTTACAAGAGAAGTATTTTGATAGGCAAGTGGAAGGAAGTGCTGCAAAGTTAATGTAAAATGCATTCTTTATTCACTCTGATATCAGAAGAGAAAGAGAACAAGTTATGCTGCAGGTAGAAGTGAGCCAGGGAACCTCTGCATAGAGAACTATGGGATAAATGTAAGAAGGAAGGAAGTGATGAAAAAGGGGAAAAATGAGAAGGTATTTGTTTGGGAGAGAGGCTTTGTGAAGGGCACTTTGGAGAGCAGGTGCAAGGAAATCAGTAATCTTGCTTGTGCATTTTAAAGATGCTGTGTGTCCTTGGATCAAAGAGGGTTTCCGTTCAGTACAGATAACCTGCCTGCCCACTGGCTCCGTAAGTACTTCTTTCTTAGTGAACCTTGAGAACACTTGAGGTTCAAAGCTTTGTTCTTAGTTCCTAAACTCAGAAGCGATGATAATGTGGTTATTTGCCTGTTGAGCGGCAGGTATGCTCAGAGCTACAGTTGGAAAAAGAAACTTCCTTTTTGGTGCTGTGAGGGCTGAGTTCTTGGTGAAGTCAGCTGACTTGTCCCTAACACGAGAGGGATTGTTAACAGACAAGAATACCAGCTAACAATAACTATTGAGAGATATGTTTCCTATAATCCTACACTAACAGCTCAAAGACTGATTTCTTGTACTTGTCTGGGCAAATGTATTTTTAAATTCAAGCTTATATTTAGGTTGGCTTAAGTTTAAAGGTATTCATCATTTTGGTTATCAAAGTGCTAAACAGTTTGTCTGAACTATCAGGGAGGTGTGTATGTGGGAATTCTGCCCAAGAAGATTGCCAGATCTGCAGTAAACAGCTGTTATGCCTCTACTTGAGATGGATATAATAGATCAGAGATGTCTACTGGCTACGTTTGACATGAAACACTTAGTGCTGCTGCTCACTTTTCAGCATATATTTTCTATTAAGCAGTAATTTGGCTTTAGATGACAATTCTGTCCTTAGTGGCATAATTTCCCTCTTTGTTTTTCTGCATTAAAAGCTTTGTCAGAGTTGTTTAATGCTTAGATCTTTCTCATAGTGGGCTTTCTGATTGTTTGTGTGAGAGATGTTGACAAATTGTGATTTTGTCAACAGATGTGATTGGTAAATTTAACATTGCTCCTGTGGCAACATCCGCTGCTACACTGAGAAAGATAAGCCTGTTGGTTTTTAGCATACTTGGACATGCATAGGTTTAGGGGAGTGCTGCTATCTTCTTGACCCACTTGTGACTTATGTTGTGATGCAAACAAACAAAAAGAACAAAACCATGAAGAGGGGCTTCCAAACCACGTTGTGGTGAGAAGTGTGTAATGTGGGTTATGAGAAGAAGGTAAGCAAAATGCAACTGTCAACTCAAAACAGCCAGTAAGCTGTCAGGGTTTGACTTAGTTCCATCTCCCACAGATAGATCAGAGCTGAGTTGAATTAGCATAAACCAAACAGTGTCAAGAAAGTTAGTTTAATTCTAATTATTAAGCTAATGATAGCCACTGTCTGATTTTTCCTCCTCTTTCCTACCCCCTGAATGCCCTCTCCCCATTGTTCTTTCCTCATTTATGGAACTACTAAATGTTCCCTCCCTGTTACTGCATGACATCATAAATTCTACCTGACACTCCCCAAGGAATATAAAAGCTAATTACCACCATGCTATTTTTACAGTGTTCTTAATTACATTGCAACAAACTTCATTCCCAGTTTTTAAGGATGTTGCCAAGTGTGAATGAAAGGTGCTTTAAGGCAAAACACAGAGCTCCAACTAGTTTCCATCCAGGCAGTAGTGGTTTAAATGAATGCATACATACTGATAAAGATGTTAATAATTAGAGGTTGAGTGTTCCATGTTGTTTCCAGCAGTTTGTACATTGAAAGAAACTTGAAGTTCCCAGCTACAAGAAGTTAACCTTCCATTTCATGAAAACTGTATTCCAACAAAAATTCCAGACCTTACTTCCTGCACAACCTGAGCAGAGTAAACTTGTGGAGACTTCAGCAAAATTCCCAAGTTGTAGTGTTTAAAAAAAAAAAAGCCAAGATGAAATAGGAATTAGCAGTGAGAACATTGTTACTGCTTTCAGTTCTAAGAGTTGTTGAACATCCGCCGTTCAATGCGAAATCCCTCAAAATCAATTTTTTCAAATGTTTGCAGTTAATTCAATGAGATTTCAGCAGCTTTTGGTCATTTTCTGCTCTCAGCCATGGGTTTAACCTTTCAGCTAGTATGCTCATGCTGTATTTAAGACTGCTGTTTGCCCTTTTGTCTTTTTCCATGCTGAAGAGTCCTAGTTTGCTTGTCATTTCTTGCATATCCTTCAGTTATTTTCAGTTCTCATTCATGACCCTGAACTGGAGGTTACCAGTCAAACATCAGTCTCGTTTTTGCCCTCTTGCTTGACCTCTCCTGGTCTGTGAGCAGCAGTTCCTCCAGGCAGGTCAGGCGATGTGCCTTGCTGCTCCTCTGTGGAAGTGTTTGTAGCTGTAAAGAATTTGGCATTTAGATGGCTGAGACAGAGGCGTATTCCTACCATTCCTCTGGTCTGAAAATCGCTTACTGCTCTGTTATTCTCAGCTTTCTCTTCCTGGTGCCAAATGCAAGCAACCTGACAGCAGATCATACATTTTAAAAACGAATTGCAATAGACTTGCCAGCCTGTATCCACACTTTGAAGGCAGTGGCGCAAAATTGCAGTCAAGAAACTGCTGTTGGTCAGTTTCATTAGAGACTAGGGGAAGTGTAAGGACTTGTATCTGTTTCCCAAGATGAGCCGGTTTGCTCCAAAGTCTAAGATGCTTCCTGAGAACTATAATTCCGTAGTTTTTCCAAATTGCCAAAACATGCCTAGGATGTGAAGGAAGGATGACTTTTGTTTAAAATTTGTTTTACCTGGAAAAGAGATGCTATGTTAAAATTGAGAAATCAAATGATTTGGCTATTAAAAAAGCTCCGCACAAACAAACCACACACCGCATAGTGGCTGTTTAAATCCAGTTCACTTTAGCCTCAACTTCTGAACTAATTGCCGTTCATAATTCTCTTTATTTCCTCTCCTGTCCTCTTAAAGAACACTTACTTTTTCCTCCCTTAATGCTATAAAGCACTGTATTGCTTTTCTCAGCTGAAACCATCAAAAACCTACCTCAACAATGACCATCATGGTCATAGAGCAGATTAACTGCTATAAACAGCTCAAGAGTGTTGTCTGCTTATCTGCCAGGGTAAATCAGCACTCTTGTTCACACATCCTTGAGCCAGGAAGATTGATTAAAAGCCCCACGCGGCCATAAAGCTAGAATGTTAAGTGACTTCCATGGTTTCCATGTAACAAAGGTCTTGGGAGAACCTAAGAGTGAGGAAGAAAACAAACACAAGAAAAAACAAACCTAAAGAAAAGTCTTTGATCTGTTGGCTGGCTGACATCTGTAACATTTCAGTTTCTGGAAAGTATGTCAATTTAGTGCCTTTGGTTTTCATTGCAGTTCGAGTCTGTTATTTTATACATATTAAATATATATAAATATGTTTTATGGATGGAAAGAAAAAGATTTTTTTTTTTCTTTTTTCTATTTTAAGAGTGTCTCCTATGCTGAGCTGCAAAGGTTACTCAGAACATCTGTATTCACACATTGCTCTCTACTGGAAGGGATATTTTTGCCAACTTACTTCTTCAGACTGCAGCAGTAGAGATCAAGTCCTGACGTGATACTGTGCGGGATGGCAAGGAAAATAAATGCAAATGGGCCTATTGCTTGCAGATAAAATTCCAGGATTAACCCTTTTGAGTTGTATGCTTCAAACGTGTTATTCATTTTGCGCTTTTTAGCTTGTAGGTTGGAGCTGAGTTTTTAGACTGAGTCCTTTGTTTCTGTGGGTGTTTGGAGCTACCTCTCAGTGAGCACCCGCTGCTGGCCAGTGCTCCTGGCAAGCTTATGGCTCAGTACCCAGGGATGGGACATGCACATGATCAGACAGCATCCCTTTGCGATGCTGATTCCATGTCCTGAATCTGAGGTTGTCCATTAAATACTCATTATGAGTGAATCTCACTCCTTGGACCCCTGTGTCCTCCTGACTCAGTGCCTGGTTCTTGGATTTCTAAGAGGTACAATTCAAATCTACTGGCTAAAGATTGAGAAAAAGTAAACTGTACTGTAGAAAGAATATTTGTTGATTTTTCCAGTGGTCTTATAATATTTTGATGTTCCTCACCCTGTTTCTATCTGTTGAGTAGCAGTTGAAGCAGAATCACAGGAGGCCTTCTAGATGTATGCAAATGTTTAATGATCTCTGCTATACTGAATTCAAAATCTCCCCTGTTGTTACCCAGGCTCACAGCAGGGATTCCCTGCTGTTATGTATCCCAAGCTCTTCAAGAACATGGTTATGAATTTTAGAAGATTCTGAGAATTTCCATCTTCAAGGAGAGTACTAGGGTTGAAAAGAACAACATTGTCCTTCCACTATTGCTTTGCACTGAAAATTTAGACAAGTGGCAAATTATGAGTATCTAAAAGCTTCACTTATGAATTAGTAACCATTCTTTCTCTCTCTGATTTTAGAAGCAGAAATAGAAATCCTATTGGTCCAGGAAAATATGGATATGGAAAAGTGCCATACATTTTACCTTTACAAACTGATACTGGTCAGCAGCCTCAGAAACTTCGAAGGCAGCGTCAGTCATCAAGGAACAACGTATTTCATCAGAGTCCAAGTCTCATAAATACTTACAGCCAGCCAGCCAGCCCTTCGCTCCAACATGGGAACCTTTATCAAGAAGAAGGTGGGCCTCAGGCTGGTCACCAGGTCCTGGGACCTTCAGTTTATCAGTCATCTTCATTTCCTGTATCTCAGAACTTGTTTCATAGCAGTGACTCCACTCTTCATGGGTCTGCATCACACCTGATGGTCCAGGGTCAGCCCCAGCCTCAAAGGGCTGCAGCTATTGTATGTGTTGGCACCTACAAGCAATATAAACTCTGCAACACAAACGTAAGTCTGTATTTCTTATATTTAATTTTTTAGACAACTGTTAGTTTCCCCTGGTATTCTAAATTTTCATGTAGTCAAGAAGTTAAGATGCGCATTGTTTTTTATGAATTTTATGAGTATTATTAATTAATTTAAAAGTGTATTTTTGAATACTAAAAGTAGATGTGCAATACTGTAATTACCTGAAACCATTTTAAGCAGTCGTTAAACCTACCAGTATAGGCAATTCCGAATTGATAGAGGGAGAAACTAAGTCACAGAAACACTGAATTTTTTTTCCATACAAATAATGGAGAAATGGGATTGGGATAGGCCATATTATGCAGCATCTTACTTCTCAGTCCCATAAAATAAGGCTAAAATTCTGGGAGTGCTATTCCTGCTCTAAGTAGCATTGGAGCCAGCTACCAGTAGCCTTTATCACACCAGTATCTTTTTATGGTACTGCATCAGCATCCAAGCTCCACATGCTCTGATTTTTGGCTTCCTAGCTTTCTGGAGAGAAAATCTGTTCTGTGTTAATTTTTAAATAAAACTTATTGTGTTATTGCTTCATTCAAAAAATGTTCGGCTGGGTGTAGCTCTAAGCTCTGGGGCAATCTCCCATTGTGTGTGGGAGGCAAGTGAAGTTTTAGTATTTCTCCCCACAAGCAATTTCCATCATGAAAAAATGATGGAAAATGAAAAAATTCAGTTTCTGTCAATGTCTGAGCATTTCCAATGTATCTTTTCCTAATATCTGTGTCTTGCTGGGGCTGCTATTCTAACATAGCGTCAGAGAATTCAACAAGCCCCTGCTGGGTATTAGAAGCAGGGCATTCAAGAGTGGTCTCAGTCGCTAACTCAGGAGCCTACATGAGGGAACGTGTGGTTCTTCTGCCTGCTAGAAATCCTGCCTGCAGAGCAGAGATGGTAGCAACAGAATATGATTAGGATAACAAAAGCATAACCTAAACAAGACAGATGAATGTCTTTTTGGCTATGAGTGTAGTAATTATTACATATTTTTTTATTTAAGAATAAAGTCCTCTAATTGAGTCTAAAGCATTTGATTGAAGAGAACTAATGGCAAGAAAGTCTGTGTGTTTTTCTGAAAGGGAAAGCATGGAAGGGTTGCTTTGAGCTTCTCAGTATAGTCCTCGTTACATATTGCTGCTTTGGAAAGTCTGCTTCTGTTTTTTGAAGGGAAGAAACAATAAACCTACATAGTGGGCATTAATTTGGTAAGTTGTCAGTGCTGAGTTTGCTCACATGCATTTAAGTGATATACAGATTTCTCAGTGGCTGGTGCCTGAATTCTGTTCTTACTAATAAACCTTTCATTATGGTTATATCCAACACTTAGACATTGCTTTGAAATACTCTAGGGATTCTTACTACCCTGTGATAAGCTTTTGCATGGGATTAGTGATTCTTTTTGATATATTGCATTTCCCTGTGTTTATTTTGCACATTACTGCATCAAGGCAAAAAGTTGGACAACATTCTGCCTGACCTAAAGAAGTAATATAAAGGTTTCCAGGAATGAGCCCTTTTCAGAAAGCAACAGGAGATAGGTAAAGAAATTAGAAATGAGGTGGAGGAAAGTACCAGTCACAGCCTCAGTGATGAAGGAAGGTTTGTTGAGAAATCTTGTTAAGAATGACAAGCAGGATGGAGAGAAGAGGGCTGCAAGCTTTTGAATTAGAGATGAAACATGCAGGTCAGTGTGAGGAGTGGTCTGACCACTGCCTATTTTTTATTGGTAGTAGGGGAACATAAGTAAAAATATTTTCATGTTAACTCTGGAAACAATTGTTTGAACAGAAGTCTTCAAAGAGGAAGAGAAGAAAATAAGCGAGCATACCGTTGCTTCATCGTTGCTCATCATTGCCATGGTTGCATGTGTAAGTGCAATTATGAAGAAATCATTGTAAATATGTGTGAGATTTTTAGTAAGAAAGAGCAATTGGAGATGAAGTAGCTCTTCCTGGGCAATGAAACAGTAGGCACAGTGATGTTCTTTGTTTAACAGAATTTCTGTTCCCTCAAAGAAGCTATAACTGCTGTTCAGGTTATTTTTCTCTGTAGATGTGGTAATTAATATGACTAGGAAAAAGAAATTGCTAAGAACGGTTTGTCTTATAAAGGCCAGGGTGAGGGCAAAACAAGGCTGATAGTGTTTCATTTTGTTTGCTTGTTCTTCCTGATTAAATGCTTCTGTACATGGACTTTAATTTAATTTATCAGCAGTGACATGTACCAGAGGCCCTGACAGCGTGCAGAGAACAGTCTCCTTTTCTCTCTTTTTCAGCTCTTTTCCGGAACAAATCAAAACAGAAAATCTCACTGATGGAGAGGAAAATGTCCTGTTAATAGTTATCCCGGTGTTTAGCCACTCTTTCTACAGTCTCTCCTAAAGGCAGTTAATTAATAATGAATTAAGGCAATCTGCCTTGGTCCATTAGGTCATTTCCTCATTATTGTACGTTTATTGTTTTTTCATTAATAGCTAAACTCATTTTACATGACTGACAGTTTGATTCATAAGAGTTAAACTTAGGGATCTAGGGAGAACAGAGGAAGTGCTTCTATTTATTAAAGTGTTTAGGCAGGCCATTAAACCTATTCTCTCGTCGTAGAAGTGGCTTCCTCTCCTCAGCACCTTGCATATACACTTTGTCCATGCTCACCTCGGGGTGTACAGCTGCAGCGAACAAGCAGTAAGCATCTGTCCTTGGTGCACAAAACAGTAATGCCTGATCTTACTGAGAATGTAAGCTATTTGTTAGGCACTGAACTTCTCCCAGCGTAGCCTCTGTACCTCCAAAATGAAGGAGTGATGAGTAAATCTTCATTATTTCCTCCTGCATTAGAGGGAAGAGAATTATATGGGCGTGTGAGTGAAGTAGGGTTTGAATGCCAGCTTGTTTGTGGTGTTTGTCACCAGAACAAAGGAAACAACTCCAATGGAACATTTATTTACTGAACACTTCTTGTTACTGATTCTCTCAAACACTGCCAAGTCGCTGGCTCTTCACGAATGTCTGGATGTGTGTGAATGTATTTGGAAATTAACTTCACACTGAGGGCTGCCTGAGGAGTGAGTGCTTGCAAGGAAATTTTCAGAGTTCAGGATGTTCAAGCCTACTTGGATAGTATTAACAGAAAGTGACCCTTCAAAAAATCAATTTTATATAATTTCAAATAATTTTTGTAAGATTGTATGGGAACTGCTGAGTCACGGCCTGAACCTCTGATTAATCACCTGAGGTGAGCCTTGAGTCAGCCAGAGGAGCACAGGTGAAGGCAATTCACCTGTGCTGCCGGAAGGGGTGGAGCCAGGCTCCACCCCTCCTGGACCTATTTAAGAGCTGGCTACCAGAGGGGAAGGATCTCTTCTGGAGATCCTCCTCTTTTGGTATCTTCTAGTGAGCTCAACCCAAGGGTAAGCTCTTCTACTTATTCTCTTTTGCGATCCTTGTTTGCTTTTGCCTTACTCTTTTGATTATATTGCAATTATAACATCTTGGTTATACAAAGATGTACAATGAATGATAGCTTACTGATAAGCATTCACCCTTAATGTGATATCCTTAGGGGAAGTGCAGGGGAGAAGGCCCTGCTGACCATGACAGCTCCTTACCTCTGCTGTTCTGCACTTCCCACTGTCCAGATTGCACCAGTGCAGCTCAGTCTGCTGGCACTTGGTAACCATGACTGCTTAAATGCTCTGGTGACAAAACGTGTCAAACAAGATGGTGATTTGGCTGCAGTGCAGTAAGAAGTAGGGGAAAAATAGGCAGAGAAATTAAGGTACAACTTTCACCACGAAGAGCTACACAAAAATAGTGGTGTTGTGGTTGAAGAGCAGAGGTGAGGTAAGAGGTCCAGGACCAGTCCCTAGCTCTGCCATGATGGGGTAAATACTTCCATTTAGTTCCTATAGCATATTAATGATGGGGATACTAATTTTGAGTTGTGTGAGTCATTCCATTTTCCAGCAGAAGGCTTTTTAGGTGCAGAATCCTAATTTAATGGAAATCCAGTGTTCTACAGGAGTGAGTTGAGTCCGTTTAGAACATGCTCTGTCACTGAACCATGCAGGTGGGCACTGGCAGGCTCCCATGGCATCTGGGATCTTGGGCCATGCTGCCAGCTTGTTGGAATTCTGCGCAAGAGTGTTTTTTTTAAGTTTTCCACTATATAGAAAGTGAAATATTTTCAACATTCCAATTTTTAACGGATGTAAGTGGAAATGTTTAATATTGTATAGAACAGAAAATGTAATTCCCAGAAGGCCTTTTCACAAATGCTGCAAGGATGTAGTTGAGATGTTCAAATTCTGAGGTAATGACAAATAAAGGACTATTTACCTTTAAGATAACTTCTTTTTTTAACCGAAAAAAAATTCCTGAAGAACTACTGCATAGTTTGTTTATTCTCTTTTTGAGATTTGTATGGAGTAGGTGTTTGACATAAGTGGAAAAGCAGGGTTATGATGACTTATCTCTTCCTGAAGGAATTTTATATTGACTTTATGTGAGGAATTTTTCCTTCGAACACTGTAGGATTGTATTTACTTTTGGTACACTGATATTCTGTGGTTGTATAGGAAAATTATTAAAAGCTCAGATGGGTTTATGTTGCTTTAGGTATAATATACTTTGCATTATATTTCAGCAGAACTTCATAAATATTAATTTAGAATGCATTATTACAGATACGGTCTTAACTTACCTGGCAGTGGCACAGAGATGTCACTCATAAAATGTCTCGCATAGCTTGATCAATTGCCCTTGTATTCAGCTGAGTCACATAGAGACATCTTTGATGGAGCTCTTAGACTGCAGTTGTTTCCCTTGCATCTCTGCAGTGGAACTTTATGACACTTTAAGTGAAAAGACTGTGTTAGCACAAAACTGTGTATTATGACATTTTTATTAGAATTTAAATAACTTATGGGAAACCGGCTGCCTTAAATCATGAGGGAAAATGTTGGCATAATTTCAGAAGTTTTCTCTGACAGTTTTATTCCACCAATGTGCTCTCTACTCGAGGAAGTAACAGAACAAAAAGTCAGCTCCTTTATACAAAGTAATTATTGCTAGGTTAATGTTTTATTAATCCAGTAAAACGTTCATAACAAGGCAAAATCGCACAATTCAAAAATTATTTTTATGTCTGGAGTCTTCTGATTTTTTTTAAATTAAAAGTTAATTAAAAGGTAATCTGATCAATAAATGCAAGTTATCTTAAACTAACCTGTCATGCAGGGGTCCAAGAGTCATGCTCTAATGCCCCGTTGTGCAAAAACCTGTCATATCATGGGCTTAAAAAGCTAGGTATCATGTAAAAATGTTGTAATGTATATATCTGTACAGGCATAGCCTTTATTCTCCAGGCCAGGGAGAAGTGATCAGTGGGGTCTGTAATGCTCTCATGTAAACTGCCTGCTTCATATAGGAACAATGAGATTTTATCTTCATCCAAAGCCAGCTAAAGATACTAGTAAGATCACAGAGTCACAGAATTGTAGGGGTTGGAAGGGACCTCCAGAGATCATCGAGTCCAACCCCCTGCCAAAGCAGGTTCCCTACAGGAACAGGTTGGCATCCGAGCAGGTCTTGAACATCTCCAGAGGAGACTCCACCACCTCCCTGGGCAGCCTGTTCCAGTGCTCCGTCACCTCACTGTAAAGAAGTTCTTGCGCATGTTTGTGTGGAACTTCCTATGCTCCAGTTTCTGGCCATTTCCCCTTGTCCTGTCTCCACTCACCACTGAAAAGAGTCCGGCCTCGCCATTCTGCCCCCCACACCTTAGATATTTATAGACCTGGATCAGGTCCCCTCTCAGTCTTCTTTTCTCAAGGCTGAACAGACCCAGTTCACTCAGCCTTTGTTCATAGCAGAGATGCTCCAGGCCCTCACTATCTTTGTGGCCCTCCGCTGGACTCTTTCCAAGAGATCCCTGTCTTTTTTGTACTGGGGAGCCCAGAACTGGACGCAGTGCTCCAGAAGATGTAATACCACCTACAGTAGTTTAAATACCAAATCAGTAAAACTGAAATATCCCACTAAAAAGTCAAGAGTATGTGTCAGTCTGTGAGTGCTTTATTGCAAAGACACAGTAAGTAAATTATATGTTGAGTTTGCACATACAGTAATTGCACTTTTTATAAGACTAGAAAGGCCAGTGTTGCCCAAACTAGTCAATTGCACAACTTAGTAGTGCTCGAAGCATTTTGTGACATGCTGTTCTAGTTTAATGAGTGGTACCACCCCCTTTCATCCATGTTTTCCACTCAAATGTTGTGAAACAGTAAGTGGAATTCACACTGTACATTTGGAAGATCTGTTCTGAGTGCTCATACTGATGGTGGTTAAGTTTACCCTGTAGAAAATAGTACTGCTTTTGAAGCAGTGGTCATGTATAACTTGGTATTAAATATCACGTAACTCAAACCATGATGAATATGGCTCAGGACTATGGCCTAAGTTCTATCCATGTAGAAATCCTTCTTCTAGTAAAAATTCCCAAACACTCCTTGTGATGTTCAACCTAAGCTTTCAATTTCCGTCTTGTTTCACGCTATTGCTCCTAAATACCTTCAGGAATTCTTATGTCTGTTCTTGGTGTTAATAACCTGGAAGCCAATTTCCCTCTTCTAGCATAAGAGTGGGCCAATTCCAAAGACATTCAGCATCATTAATATGGAGTTTAACACAAGCACTGTGGGAGCTGAATTTTCCAGAGGCTCTGTAAGCTTCATACTATGTATTTTCTTGAGTTTTGCTGTTCAGAAACACTGCTGAAGGTATGGTTAACAGCAGTACGTCAGGATTTTAGGACATGCTCCGAGAGAGCATCTCATTAGAGGAGATGCTCTGAGCTTGTTATTTTTTGTGAGGATTAGTATGAAGTTCTGAAGTTGTTAAATTAGTTGTTCGGTGAAATTAGAGAAGTCTGTGTACTGGTTGAAGTTGGATGATGAAGAATTCATGCCCAACGATTGATGAAGATTCAGACCCTCGATTATGCCTGGTAATAATGTGATATAAAAATGTTAATAATTCTTTGTAGTGCCTTAAAACTGAAAACAAAATGCATATCATTTGGCTAAAACATTTGTTTCCAAACTTTTCAGCAACTTAGGAGTAGTAGGTCTGACTTAGTAATTGGAACCATCTGAGATGCTACCTTTTTTTGTTCTGCGAGCATACAGTGCATATGTCACAGAGGAAAGGAGGAGGAGAAGAAGATCCTCAGTGACTTAATCGGCTGTTGATAGCAGCATCAGCACTTGAAATATTATGGAGTGATTCGGAAACTTCGTTTTGATGCTTTTTGAACTGAAGCAATTGTTTTCCTTCTGTGTAAAACGTGACTGTGGAACGTTGAGATGCATTACCTTGTTCAAACCTCTGTGCCAGGTTTTCAAGAGGAAACTAATCAGTGAAAATTGGGAGTTCAGAATTTCAACCATCTAAAGTCAGCTGCTTGCATTCCTGACATAACTGCAGATTTGCTTAACAAAGTACTGTAAATTTGAGTAGTCATTTATCAATATAGACAAGCGCTGTGGGAGATATTCTGAGGCATTCCAGCTTGTCTTTGCTTCTTTTTGTCAAGTGATATTGACAAAAGTTTTTGAGATCCTGGTGTGTAATTACTCAGTATTCTTATGATTCAAACAAGAAATTTGCTTTTTTATTCGTTAGTTTAATTGCTTACAGTTTTTAGAAGTAGGGGATGCTGCAGATGACTAGAAACACTGTTAAAGGGAAATCCCTTGAATTTATTTTCAAAATATGTATTCTTTGAAAGATTGCCATTATAGGCATTTGTTACTAATTCCCTTTAATTAGAGGCACAGAAAAGACCTCTTGTCAGATGTCAGTATCTGTCTTCGTACATGAAGAGAGTGCTTTTTTCCTGGTATTAGTTCAGGACTACTGATAGTAGTGAACTGTGTGTTGTCAAAATAGCATGAATTCCATAATGGCAGGAATTTATAGAGAAATTAGCTGCCACTCCCAGTCTCTTTTTGTACTGACAAAGGTGAGTAGAGGGAAACGTAAGTATAGGAGAAGCTGCCAAAATTAAGCCAAGGTTGCTAAAGGAGAAAGTGGTCTGTTAGAAGTGCTGTTGCTGGAGTTTTTAGGCTTTTTGTTTGCTTTTTTAATTTAAAATTTTAAAATTATTTTTAACCAAGGCTCTAAGCCTGCAAACAAAAAATGGTCAAAACTCATGTAAAAACTGAGGAAAGAAAAGCAAGATTACATGAGCAGGACTGTGTTTTCTTTCCTAAAGGAACGGTTGTGTCGGAGGATCTCTCTCAGAAGTGCTGAAAATGGAGCAACAGTTAAAAAAAAAATAAATCAGCTGAAGTGGTAGTGATAAATAAGTAAATAGTGTCAGGCTGCAATGGTCTGTGTCTGTTTAGCTTGCACTTCATTGAGTCTGCTGTGTATTTGTCCAGAAATAACACCTTTCGGGGCATCATTTTGTAGATGTAGAAACATGCAAGCTCAATTAATAAAAGTTTCCTTCGAGTGATATGTTGATAAGACTTTTTATCTTTCAATTCTTGACTCGTAGTTGTGGAGAAGCCAATCCCCTGTTTTTTATAGCCATCACTGCAGTGTTAGTGAGGCGCTGGGTGATCTGTAGGGGGTAGAAGTCAGGGAAGGATCCCATGCCTCTTCCTGAAAACTGTCTTCTGTTTTTAATTTCAGTGTTAAGTAAATTCCATGCTAAGCAATGTACTGTTTTCTCTATTTCTGGTTGCATTATCAGTTGCAGATAGCAAGCCTGCTCACTATCTTGACTGCCCATTTAAGACCTCTCCGAGTCACTTTTTGGTGGCAGTTTCTTATGATGGTGCATAGTTTACTTCTTGGGTAGCAGAGTGCTGCTAAAGGATGCTTAGTGTGACACAGTCAAACTGGCACAGGTTCAGGGCTTTTAGGACTGGAGTTTTGTGAGCAATCATAAAGGAACTCTTGTGTGTTAGGAAAATTACTGAATTATTTACTCTTTTAGTTTACCCCAGGTTCTCTACATAGATCTGCAGCTCAGTTATTAGTGGTACACTACTTAATGTAATTATTATTCAGCTTTTGGCTTCCTGCCTTAAAAATGTTCATTGTAGAAAAAAATGGCTTCTCTGTGGGCCATTAATTGAAATTGTTACCACAGTGTTTGATTTAACATTCACAAAACCGCTGTGTGATTGCAAGATCTAATCTTTGTTGCAAGAAAGGGAGCTAAGGTAAGAAGAATAATGAGATAGAGAAAAAATAGTAAATTATTTAATGCTCTGTGTTGAGTAATTGGGATTTTTTCCATGTTAGGTATCGTACTTGACGATACTCAAAGCAAAATTTGCATTGACCGAAACTGCAATTATGATTTGGCAACTCATCTACAAATGAGATCCAGAGGTTTTCAGTCAGACACCAAAAATGGAAACTAAGTAGTTTTTTTGAACTGGAAGGATTGAGCTAAACTGTACCGTAGGTGAACTTTTTCTCCTGTAGTAGTAGAGTCCCTAGAAACTGCAGACTTTTGTGTTTTTCAGTGGATACGTCTGCCATATGCCTACTGCCTTCTACTGTGGATGAGGCAGAGATCATATAGTCACTCTTCTACCTAAACATTCCCAATTCATCCCCACAATTAATCCCTCCTGCACACTGAATGAGTCATAGGTCACTGGGGGAAAAATAGTACGCGATTATACATATGAGGCACAAAGAGCCAAAACAGATTGTAACTGCATGGACAATCTCGTGTCTTCCAAGTGAAGACTAAGCATTTTCTTAACATCTTGCAGCATACTGCATGAAGCTTTGTAGTTTCAAAACAAAAAGGAACAAACCTTCAGAACCAGAATCCTACCATGTGATAGGTCAGCATTTACATCCCTCATCAGCCTGTTGCAATTGAGCCATGGGCTGTTCAAGCCCTACTAGTTCTACAGGGCAATGGAAATACTTTGGTGTTCACGTGTTGCTTTTTTCCCACCACAGGTGTTTCAGCTATTCTTCCAAATATAGTCTGTCTCTGCTTTTTGCCTTCTAGCAGAAGCAGTCCCACTGTATTTTCTTGATTAGTCATGCTTTTCCAGCTCTTTTCCCTCTTTTGCCTCCAGTTCTACCTCCTTTTACTTAGGCTCCTTCTCTTTTCTCCAGTTCCCTCTGGTTTTACTGTCTTCTTCACAGGACCCTCTGGCCAATTTGTGCATTCTAGGTACAGATGCTTGTATTGGGCTTCCTCTGCATTGCCCATAGTGCATGCAGCAGAATCAAGATCAGCACCGAGAGAAGAGAGGCATGTCTCTCCTTTTTAGTGCCTGCCCCATTGCAGACCTCAGCAGCACATACCAATGATTGCTGGAAAGCTACTTGGCCTCTTTGAGTCTCAGCTTTGGAACATGCCTCTTGTAAATGAATTGTTCCAGTACTGGAGTTGCAAAACTCCAGCAAGCTTTTAGTGAGCATGTGCAAAGTAGGATTATCAGTATTTTTTCAAAAGCTTATGTCTGGCTATATTTGGATAGATTTCCATATAAAAGACGAAAGATGCATTCTTGACAAAAAACACTTTCCTGGCTGACTTAATTTTACTCATTAAAGGGAGACAGACAGTTACATTTTGGAGAAAAAAAAGAGTGTTTGAAGCATGGGAAAAGAATAGAGCACTTCTCTGCTCTTGTTTTTCTTCAGACTCATTTTTTGGAAGAAGTACTTCAGTAAAAAACAAGATTAAGGCAGATACCAGCAGTGGAAAACTGTAGCCTGGACTGTTGAAGTTCAGTGAACTCGTAAGTAAACAGACAGTGCTACCAACTGTAGCTATACCAAAGCTTTTAAGACATGCTAAACGTATCTGCCAGTTAATTTAAACTGGTTTAGTTTAAGTGTCAGATAGCTTAGGATGTTTGTGGTTGTGATTTTTTTGGTGGAAACTTCAATTCTAAAATGAGAATAATGCTGCATTTTCTGTGGCTGTGGCCAAGAGGTAGCAGGAGCAGAGTGTAAATTACATTTATGGTGCCTGCAACTTTGTGTTGTTGCAGCAAATGCTCCCCAGTGCAAGTCATACTTCACACAAACAGAACAAAATGAATTCTCTCAATAGGTTTATCAGAATTCACCCTGGATGTCACTCATGTACATCTGTGCCTCATACTAACCTGCATAGACATTTATGTTCACTGATAGTCATGTGAAATGGAAGACTATGGATAAGAACAGAGATTATTTGCTGTAATTAGATTCTTTAATTAAGATGCGGAGTATTATGGCAATACAAATCAAAAACTTTCTTACACTTTCAGTCCTTCTGCTGAATCAATCCAATTACTCCCTCTTCCCACACAGAGGCCAATCATTTAAATGAAATGCATAAAATTAAATTTACCTTTAAATGATCAGGATTTCAGACAGAAAAAACTGGTAGGAGATTATTTCTACATACTGGCAATGCTGGTAGATTAAAAGAATAAAGTAATGGGGACTTTTAGGCTACATCTCGGAAAGATAGTCTTCTCAAGAGAAGTGTTTGTTGGTTGTTTTTTTTAAATGAAGTAAAATTTTGATGAAAACTATAGTATGTGTTTTATTCATTTGGTATAATTTTCTACAAATTACTTGAAATAAAAATATATAACTGCTCTCTTTTAAGTGTTGGTTACACTAGGGTTGGCCAAGGGTCTTTCAAAGCTGATGCTCGCAGTGTCTTTCAAAAATTGTTTTGGAGTGATAGATTTTTCTAGTATCAATAATAAAAATTCATTTAGGACAGTTCTATTTGTTTATAGGTTCTATCGTTATTATTTATTACAATAAAATAGCTACATTAATGTGCAAACCTCACATTTTCCTAGGACCCTGGAAGTGGTCAAGGAATGTTTAGACCTTGTGTTGAAGGACATGGTTTAGTGAGAACTGTTGGTGATAGGTGAATGGTTGGACTGGATGATCTTGTAGGTCTTTTCCAACCGTGGTGCTTCTGTGATTCTGTGAGTACAAAACATGCTGTTTCTGTGATGTTTTTGAACAACAAAGACATAAGACACTGGATTAGCAGCAAGACTGAAAGCTTTCCATGCTAAGCCATTCTTTAGACTTGGAGCCAAATTTTGTCAAATGGAAATAAGTTTTAATTGACTTCCCATTAAATGAGGCAATAGTGTGAAATTAAATTATCTTGAGCATTATGTAGTGTCTCTATAAATAGATATTTGAATGCAAGTATACTCGTTGTCATGGTTTCTTAATGCAGCACATTTATGTAGAGAAAATGATATCACTGTTGTACAGCTGTTGTACAAAGTAGTTAAAATTTCTTTGCAGATGCCAAGTATTTTTAGTGCTTGATTAGGATTAAGTAAAGACTATCGTCTGTGCACTCCAATCTCAGTACTGAAGTACTTCATTCGGGGAACTAGGCAATAAAATAAATTTGGGACAGTAAAATGGTAACTGAACTTTGGAAAAACTGGCTTTGGAAGGAGTGAATAGTCATCTGGTTCTGTGCTGGATCAAAAAAAGGACTAGGAACTGGCAGCTGGCTAGGTCATTGGCAGGTGTGAGTTCACATAGCGCTGGCTTTCATGGCGTGCTTGTGTATTGCTTTACACCAGATGATATTCTTTCTGTTTCAGCATGATCTGTTCTCAGTACTTGTTTTCCATTTTCTAATTGTTAAACTTAGATACTGTTGAATCCATTTATTGTCATTGTTATTTGGAAAAACATTTGTAAAATCACAAGAATAATGAGAAATTGATGATTTTCTTGACACATCTTTGATGCTACTGAGGAACTCTACTGTTAATGCTCATCCTATAGCCATTTGGTGAGTCTTCCTAAGCTTAATAGTGCCACACATTTCCATTCGGACATGTTAGACCAGTGTGGATGCTATATGTAAGATGGATGAGTGGCTAAAAGTTAATTTAAAGCTAAAGCTGGACTTGAATCTTTTGCAAATTGTTGAAAATCTTAAAATAAGTTTTTTTTTTCAGTCTAATTTAATAGGTTTATCAGAATTCAGGAAAGGCCACAAACGTGTAAAGTTGGAAAGAGATTCTTATTTTTGTTTGGTTGATCTTTCTTCTTTTTTATTAGACACACTGTTTGAAGCTGTAAATTACTGAAGAAGGGATGAAAGGTCAGTCACTAGCAGATACACTCGCAGTGTTATGCGTTAATGCAGTATTTGACTGGTACATTGCAAATTTAATCAAGGTTTTGCTCAGGTGACCCTTCAAAGGCTCTTCTAGGTTAAGTCAGAACACTTTGTGATGTGCAAAGTGAAATCAGTTGTGGAAAAAAAGGTTTCTGTGTTCCAGTGGGGCTACTGAAAATGCCAGTGGCGTTTCAATTGTAACATGACCATTAGCCTGATAGTTTTCGGACATCCAGCTGTGACATTCTGTTTTATTTCAGCATGAAATGGGGCAAATAGTGTGCTGGAATTGACAGAAGGTGAAAGAAATGGAGAAAAAATGAGGTAGCAACAAAGTGATAGTGAAGGAATTACTTTGGAAGTACAAATATAGACGTAAAGTATAAACATATTAGGAAGGCAAAATGAGAGTTTTTAGAAGTATAAGCAAAGGAAACGGTTAAACTTTCTAAGGCTGTATGAACATCCAGGTGATATATATGTTTGGAACTAGAAGAGATGACTCGGTAGTCAAATATGTAGTCTGTATATAGCAATATTTTTATAAACGAAAACAAAATCTTTCAAAATAGAATTAATTTGACTTCAGTATAAAGCAAGGTATTGCAATATTGGAATACTTGGGTAGAAAGACACCTGGTGGATTAATAACATGAGATGATGCCAGAGAAACTGTAGATATTTTGACAGTGTTTGACTTTGGTGGATTAGCCCACTGCAGCTGAAGAGAGAACAGCTAGATTTTGAAGAGGCTTTTGCTACAGTGCTGTGTTGACATGTAAGCAGGTGGGAGATGACCCCACAGCCAGAAGTGTTGGGGACCATCAGTTTAACAGCATGACCTGCAAGAGAGAGCTGCAGACTGACTGGGGCTCTTGCTGTTACATTTTTCTAGAGAGTTAATTGAAATATTATTGTCAACTTTGGTTACATTACTGCTCCAACAAAACTTTATGGAACAGTGGATGTGAAATTGAAAAAAAGCCTTTAGGGAGTGGGATTACTGGGGCAGGGATCAGGGAGTCAGCAAAGTCAGCTACCTTCCACAACTACAGACATGCAGTGTTCCTTGTTTTTTTTTAATATGGGGAGGGAATGCCATGGTGACTGGGGAAGGTTCTGTTTTTCCTGGATCTGGTATACTTCTAGCAGGAAAAAAACCACTTTTCCTGGCTGTTAATTTGTCCTGAGAAGCCAAAGAAGGAATGCCATTTGTTGAGGTCAGCTGGTAGATAGTCTCAGATGCACTGTGCAGTAGATGCTACTTGTATAAATTGGGCACACTGAAACAGTCAGCAGTAATTTCAGAAGTCAGTATCACAAATCTGTGTGGAGGTGTTTCAAGTGGTACTGTCTTGTTTGATTAATAATTTGTTTGATTAATCAGTTTTCCCATCTCTTACTTAGGAGACAAAATTGGATTATTATTATTTTGTTATCTTTTCTGCCCATGACAGGCAGGCCCCTGAAAGCACTGAGAGAAAAATGTTACTGTAGCGATTGCTCCCTTAGACTTTGTTTTAAAGATTCTCTCTGGTTAGCAAGAAGTTAATAGTTTATGGTGATCCCCAAAACTAAGCATAATTTCCACTGCAGCAGACGTGTAGGAGCAAATGCAGTGCTTGATGCAGTGCCAGGATTGAAGCATTATAGGTGCTGATTCTTCCTAAACTTGTCCAGATACTGCTGCATTCACAGATGTTAATTTTCATTGCGTGTAAAACCAGACTTTTATAGTGTACTGTCTGCAGTCATGGACTGCAACTAGATCTGGCCAGCACTATTTTTATTGAAATGCTGTTCTTCACATAAATTTAAAAATTTTACATTTTTAAGTTTCTTGCCTGTTTTTGATTTTACAAACATTAATTCCATCTTAAGAAGAAAAAAATCATCAGGTATTTTGTGCCAAAGATACCTAGACATACTTAGTATACCTTATTTATTGTTTTTATTGGCAGGCAGTTGCATTCATGTTCTGTTATAATTTTTAAGAATTAGAACTTTTGGGGGGAAGAAAAACAGTCTCCAGTTGTTTAAATGAACCTATTGCTGCCTTTCAGTGTTTCAGAAACAAGTATGTGAAGTGTTTTCCTTTGAAAGTGTGTTTATCCTTTGGAATGGAAAAGGATTAATAAGATCAGCTAGAACTACTGCAGGAGGACAAAACTGAGTGTAACTAGCTTACTTAGACTTAATTTAATATATAGTAATATACACGTAGAAAATATTAATTACAAATTATGCTTAGGCCTGGAGAACCCAGAAGGACTGTGGGCTTTGGAAAATGAGTTGGCCACTCACTGTAGGCTGTAGAAATGCAACAGTGCCAAAAATGTTAGTCAGTGTCTTAATTGCCTTTAAAGGTGGCTTTGGTATCAGAATGACCCTTTTATTCTTTTCAAACGTGCAATATCTCAGTGCAGCCTTGAAGCAATTTGCTAATGGCAGGCATGGTGCAGGGTGAGCACACATCAGCTGGCAGAGCAACAGTTTTCTGATACATTGCCGATACTTTGTTAATTCGGGGAAGCATCAAAGATTTGTTGAAAACTTGTGTTTTTCGAATGTTTTCCCAAGTAGGGTAGGCTAGTTTCTTTGCTTTAAGTCTTAGTTTTACTAACAGCTAATTTAAAGAAAACTGATGCTTCCTGGCAAACAGAAATACTGTGTGTTGCTGTCCCCCGGAGTACTTTCATGCCTGTGTATCTCAGATGATAATGAGACATAGATACGTGTAACTCCTTCAGAGCATTTCAAGAAGTTTGGCTTAAAGTTTCCAAACAGAAAGGAGTAATTCTAAAATATTCTACCCTAAACACTCCCTGCTCCTTTGGCACAGTGCTGTGCTGCTGCTGTTACAATTTCATGATCTGAAAGTACAAGGAAAGTTGGCTGAGGCATTGAAGTAGTCACAACAGAACGTGGTAGTGGAAGGTCTGAAAGCCTCCTGTGATGTGTGAAAATGCCTGGCATTTTGGTAGCACTTAGCTGAAGGCAAATACCAGATTTACAGCACTGTTACTTTTTTGTTTTTTTTCCCCTACCTGTTAAAATATCATAGAACCATTTGAGTTGGAAGGGACTCTTAAAGGCCATCTAGTCCACTGCCACGGCATTAACAGAGACATTTAGGGCTTGATCCAGGTGCTCAGAACCTGGTCCAGCCTGACCTCGAATGGATGGGGCATCCACCACCTCTCTGGCCAACCTGTTCCAGTGCCTCACCACTCTTACTGTAAGAAAAACTTCTTCCTTACATTGAATCTAAGTCTCTCCTCTTTTAGTTTGAAACCATTTCCCCTTGTCCTGTCACAGCAGACCCCACTAAAGGGTCTGTCCCATTCTTTTTCATAGCCCTCCTTCAGACACTGAAAGGCCGCTGTCAGGTCTCCCTGGAGCCTTCTCTTAGTAGCAGGGATGTTACAGAGTTAGACTTTTCTTCATCTGGCTTAGGCTTGATCCATGCAGTGTGTTTGGTGTTCTAGTCAGTCCTTTGTCCTGCTTTAAAGCAATGGGGCCTCTGTCCTGTGGGCAACTTTTCAGTAAGTTTAAAAGCAGAAACTGCAGCTATAGAAAAATGATCTTAGAGGAGAGGAGGGGAGCACTGTTTTTTGGCAACTGCAATGAATATTTTGATCTTTTTTATTCTTACATTGTCTGCAGTTGGTATGAACGGGGTGCACAGGAAATGGTTTATGAGCCAGAAATACTGGTACACAAGAGCATGAGCTCAAGGCTCAGAAAGGGAGAAACAAGAAACAACAAAACTTTGCAACAGATTATCAGAACACATGAGCCAAAAAAAAAAAAAAAAAAGAAAAAGAAAAAGAAAAGGGAAATGTGTACCAAAAAGAAACCCTTCAGGCTGCTTTCTTTGCTGGTGCAAACTGACTTTGTTCTGCTCTAATTTAATGTAAGGACCTTAATTTATGCCAGTTCAGGTTCTCGTCCTCTTTTAGGACACGTGATATGATTGGTTTTCAGAAGAAAATGTAAGATTCTAAGTCTTGATGTTTGTTTATTGTGGTTGAATTAATCTTGTGGCATTGCTGTGTCACAAATGTCTTATTCCAGATATATTGCTTTGATTTCTGTATTATGCAGTAGAAACGAACTGTTGGTCCCGTCCTTTCAAAGTCCGATTTTCAGTGAAACTTTTTAAAGTTTGCTTGTTTTTTTTGAAGGCTTGTTGAGGATGACTGTATTTGCATGTAGTTGGAGACCTTAGAAGGGTGGATGAACTAAGCACAGATGGCTGTTTGGCCAGAAGCAGTGTTTATTCCTGAAGACTTATTATAGTGATTCTACTAGAAGATAAAGCAGTCAGTGAAACTCCCCACAGCCATGACTTCGGTTCAGTTTATAGCCCACTTGAAAAGTCTTGGCTTTGCTCTCACTGATCCAACAACAAATGTCTTCATATATGAGTGGTGGATACAAAACCAGATCTCCTCTGGGGAGAACTTCCTCTGGGACCTCTTTGTATTGGCTTGCACTGCAAAGGTGTCCCATCTGTCCCCCATAACAGACCTAAGAGATCTGATCTGCTTTATTACTGATTCTTTTCTTACTTATCTGTTTTGCTTTTTGAAGTTGTGTATCTAGTTTTGCATTGCATTTTGTGGCCTATAGAAAATATTATTCTGCTGCTCTGTTCTATTTCTTCCTATGATTTCTGTTGCTTGTGAGTCATGTTTTTAATAGGCATCTGGATCATCTAATGTTTACCTGTAAAAATGCATGTGACCAAAGTTTGCCTTTTTTCTCCAAGCACAGAACTTCTCTAAGTAAACCCCTGTTTTCTAGAGATCTTGCTCCCCTTTGTGTGCCCACACACCAAGCAGTCATTTGCTGTAACTGCTGTACTTCAAGGACAAAAGCATAACAAAATAATTAAGTATTTAACTTATATTTACTTTTGGAATTTGCTTCAGATCTGAACAAGGTTTTTCTGCCAAGGCTTGCATTGCAGGTGACCTAATAAAAGTTGTTTCTTATGCCTTCAGCTTGCCCTGCCTCACTGTGTGCGCATATGTGTGCTTACACAAAACGTTCTCGTTGCTGCAAGCATTGTGGAGCTAGCGTTTGAAGGCACAAGTTAAAATACAGAGAAAGGCAATGGTTGTCATAGTAGCACATGGAAATAGTAATAATTTTTTAAAAACTAGTAATATTGTTTTGTAACATAGGATGAGAATAAGAAAGTGGCGTGCCCAGCTTTTAGTAAGTTATGGAAGCATGTATGTTCAGTGCTCTGTGTTGAATCTGAGCCCAAAAATAAATAATGAGAAATGGGAAGCTGTTGTGGAAAGGAAATGATTCAGATCTAGTTTATTGAATTCATCTTGAAGTATTGTTTTTATTGAGTGGAATGACAACTCAATGAAGAATTTGATTGTTTTGCAGAATTGTTACTCCTTTAGCCCCATAACATTAACATTTTTGTTTTTTTACAAGCACTTAAAAGCACAGTGTTGCTATCTGTTTTAAAGAAAAGGAGTCTTCTGATGTTAATATGGATTAGAATTTGACAAAGCCTTCACTGACCTTCTAAAGTGAGCAAATAAGAAACCAATAATAATATTGCTCTTGATTATAATGCAACTGTGTTCTCTATTTAACAGACGTGTCCTGAAAGCAGTAGAAGTATCAGAGAAGTGCAGTGTGCATCATACAATAACAAGCCATTTATGGGACGATTTTATGAATGGGAACCTTTTGCAGAAGGTAAGGGAAGCCAACGTGTTTTTGCTTTGTTATGCAGGCTGTGTTTTGGAAAAGCAGATGTGCTTTTAACCCAGTGGAAGCCATGAAGCTTTACTGCTTGAGTTTCGCTGATTCTGCTTTGTTCATCTTCTGGACAAGTAAATATCTCAGATTAATCTTTATTGTATTTTACAAGAATGAAACTGTGCCAGTTCTACTTTGACACAAGTACCTTTGCTTCTATATGATGTTGCAAGATTATTTCAGCTATGTTGCTATTACATGTCTTCTCTTTTAGGTACCTGCTTTTGATGATAAGGCTCAGTATAGGTCTGTTTCAGTAAATGGAGTTGAATTTTTTAATTCCAGCGTAGCATGTGATTTGTGATCCTGATCCATTCATTTCAGGAATCCGACTGGGTGATTTATACTTTCTAATGTTGTGTTTGACAGTTGGAGATGGTTACTGGGGGAGGAATACCTGTGCTGCAGGTTTTCCCAGTTTGTTAAACTAGTTGTCCTGAAACAGGTAGTGAAAACTGTCAGTGGTCTGTAACTCCTTCAGAGTCCTAATGGTTGAAGCCTCAGTGAGTTGGGGGTTGCAACCTTTCACTGGAAACATGTTTTGTGAAGTAAGTACTTTGTTTTGTGTTTGTCTTCCTGTAAGCAAGAGCTGGGCCCTCCTCAGCTGAAGCTTACGAAGTAAACAGTTTGTCCTTCAAGTATGTCTCAACTCTGGATTCAGTGGAAACTAGTTTGCCTTTGTATATTTTTAAAGTAATGTTTTAGAAAGTTGTTTCTCACAGAACTGCAAGGATCAAAGAGGACTTACACAAAGAGAAATCTGTATGCATACTGGGCAATCTGTCTGCATACTGGGCAGTAGCTATCTTTATTACTGTGATGCCATTCTGTTGCTTGGCATGAATCACTGTTGTGAGAGTACAGCAAGGGCACAGCTATCCACAGTGCCCCTTAACAGCAGGCTGTGTGTGCTGTGTACTGTGTGTTTTGCGCTGTGTCTTCTATCCAAATGGGGGCACAGAATTGCACCTTGAAATTTCAAAATACAGGGCATAGGCCTATCTACTTGTCCTTTTTATATTTGACAAGAACAAAGCAGATGGAAGAGAATTTACCTCAGTTATTTGAAGTTTGTCTTGAATATCACTTCTATAATTGCTTTCTGTGCAAGTAGCTACACATAATACAATTTTACACAATTAGCTAGAGATAATACATCATGTTGTGGCTTTTAATGCCTTACCATTAACATTTACAGGGATTTTAATTTACAAGAGACTTCATTACAAAGAAATGTTTGTGTGCTGTGATTTATCTTGATGTTGACACCCTATACTGTATTTCGTAAAACTGATACAGTGGCAAGTTTCCTCATTATGCATGTCTTTAATGTCAGTGATCTACTCAGTACTCTATGTTTGACTTGCTGTCAGCCTTAAACTTGGTATGCTAATTTGCTTTTCAAGCTCCAAAATGGAGGCAAAATAGGACAAGGTGTGGAAAATGAATGAGAAAATTTATTTTGTGATGGAGAGACTGCTCTTGCAGTGCTAGGTCTCTGTGTTTCTAATCCCTTTACTGTAATAGGTGAGGAAGGAAAAAAGGGTGAACAAGAATATTGCTGATCCTTGTTTGTTAATACACTGAGGTCACGTGTACCCCATAGAGCCTGATAGTAGGTTTCAAAATGGAGCAGTGAAAAGCACACCAATGTAGGGCTGAAGCAAGGCGAGTCATGTAGAAAACGGCACATACAGCTGTCACTGAATTGCTCCTGGGTTCCAAGTTTACCCTTACTGGGCTGTGCTGTGTGAAGAGCTCTCTGAGCCAGGTTTTGGGGTTCTGTGCCATCTTCACTGCTCATGAGCAAAATGCCTATTTTGGAGGAATAACAAAGAGCCTTCCATCAGAGATGTGCTGAAGGGGGTATTGGAAGTATATTTCAGGGGACTCGCAGAGTGTTGCATGTATGTGAAGTTCCTTTTTTGTGTAACTAGAAATAGACATTTCCACGTGTAGTGAGCATGCTAGCATTTTCTTTCTAGTTCACTTAAAAGAGCAACTATCGTTCACAATTGATGTTACCTATCCTTACTGCAAAACGTGAGTCAGTGCAGATTCAAATAATTTAGTATCTGGATCTTAGTTGATCAAATAATGTTTTCTCTAGTGCAGTTGTGCCTCAGTCATGCTTTTCACTCTTTTGGGTGTATGGAAGAGTTGCAGTGCTACATCTTTACCTCAAATTATGAACATTCATTGTATGGTCTGCTTTTAATTGAAGTCTTGTAAAGCATTACACAGTTGCCCTCAAAGGCAATTTTGGAGCTGTAAAACTTTGGCACTTTGTACCATGCATTTAGGCAGAAGAAAGGGCTCGGTATTCCAGCAAGTACAGAGCTGATGATGCTGTCTGCAGATGAAATGACTTCTGTTGTAGCATGGCATCAAAGATTTAGCCTTGATGAATCCCTTTTCAAATTACTCTTAATGAGACGTAGCCAGTGCAGAGCCAGCTCAGCCCACCTCCATCTCCTTGCTTCCTCCACAGTGGCGTTGACTCACTCTGCCCTGTGCCAGGAAAGATGACTCAGGAGATCTAAAACATACCACAGTCAGTTTTTTTTCCCTCCCCTGCACATCTCAGCTTGCTCCTAGTATTTGTGTTGGATCAATAAGAGCAGCTAAACCATGATTTACAGTCCTATCTTGATGGCGAGTTCAGTATAATTATTATTATTTTTGAAACATTTTTATTTCTTCCTTGTTCAGATTGGTGCAGCTGCATTTCTAACCCGTTTTATCTGCTGCTGCTCCAACACAAACTTCTGTCTTTATTTTAAAAAGGCATATTAAAGAGACTGCAAACCTCATGAGTTTAGTATAGTTAATGAAAGAAGAAAGTTTTGCATTGGAGAACCAAAACCACAGAACAACTTTAAGAGCAGGGTTTGAGAGGAAGATCTACTTGTGTCAAAAGGAAAACATCGTAGTGACATGATTGTAAAATGTATGCTGAAGTTTAGGTCTACAGAAGCAGTGAATGCTTGACTCACAGAATTTATAGAATTACTAGAGTAGAAAGGGACCATAGAAGGTCATTTAGCCCAGCTCCTCTGCAGTGAACAGGGACACCTACAGCTCCATCAGGTGCTCAGAGCCCACTCCAGCCTGAGCTTGAATGTCTGCAAGGACTGGGCATCCCCCACCTCTCTGGGCAACCTGTGCCAGTGCCTCACCACGTTATTGCAAAAAAACTTCTTCCTCACATCCAATCTAAATCTCTCTTTTAATTTGAAACCATTTCTCCTTGTCCTGTCACAACAGATCCTCCTAAAAAGTCTGTTCCCTTCTTTTTTATAGCCTCCCTTTTTATACTTAACTCTTCAAATTTGAACTTTTCAGTTAATTTTTTTTTCTCCACCATTAAAAATAAATTCTTAATCTAACGAGAAGTGTTCAATATTTTGATAGATAAAATGTCTAATTCAAGGAGAAAAGCTATTGTTTCATTGTAAAGTAAAGTTCAATGAAAATCTATTCACAGGACAGCTGTTCTTCTTAGTGAAGAGGTGACAAGATTTTTTTGGTCAGAAATCCTGCATAAGTTTAAAGAACAAATAAAGTCCTCTCCAAGAGGTCTGTCTGATACTTCATCTTCAAGAGGATACCTGGGTAGTGTCATGCTTCCAAAGTACGTTCTGATAATACAGTATTTCAAATCAATGGCCACAGAAAATTCTGGTCAGCCATGGGCCCCCTTGCTTTGAATTCTGTTTGTTGATGACAGCCAGGCTATCTGAGGTTTCTGTTGTGGTTAGGATGACAGCTGTGGCAGGCGCAGGCACAGCATGCACGCAGTGCTGCATTGCTCTGGTCTCCTGAGGCTGAGCCCTGTGGGAACCTGCAGCATTCTGGCCTGTGCTGCTCACTGGCTGTGGCATGCAGCAAGGGAAGCTGCTAGAGGGAAGCCTAGTGGTTGCAAGAAGACTTCCAAGTCCTGGAGGAGCTGTGATTTTGTCTCTGTTATGCCCAGGGATCTGTTGGAGTCACTGTCCTTGGAGGTATTCAAGAGCCATGGAGATGTGGCACAGAGGGACGTGGTTAGTGGGCAATATTGGTGGTAGGTGTATGGGTTGGACTAAATGACCTTAGAGCTCTTTTCCACCATTAATGTTTCTATGCAGCTGGAAAGTACTTAAAATGTGTTCTTTGAGGAATTGTGTTAGAACCTGGTGGACTCAAGCTAGCAAAGGTAGAAACAGAATTGAAGATGTGGCCAGAGGATCTTCATAGTAAAGATTGTACAGATCTACATCATTCCACTGTGTAGCATCGGGATTTCTTTGCCTAGCATCCAGCTAGACAAGCTGCTAGGAGCAGAGCGGTGCTCAGCTCTCCCAGGCTGCTTCAGCAGCACTGCTGGCAGGTAGGCCTGGGGCTGGCTGGGCTGTGCACACTGCTTGCAGAGGCCCCGCTCCCCATGGAGAGAGGTCAGGGCTGTGCTCCAGCCAGAGCAAGTGGCCTTTGGCAGTAAGAGGGATCTGGAAGGACTGCTAGTATTCATCAGCATCTTTCTGGTTGCTAGGCTAGGCTTTCTCTTATGAATTTTCTTTTCCTGTTTGACTGCTGAGAGAGAAAAGCGAGCCTATATACCACATTGCACTTGTGCAAGGTTTGAGGGAGGCTGAAATATCAACTGGAGTAAAAATCTCTGCAACTGAAAGCAGCACAGAGTACTGTTGGTGACATTTCCAGCTTTGGAATGTTTGGGCAGACTTCTCAGACTTTGTGCAAACAAGGGTATACAGACTTGTGGGGAAACCATTTATGCAGTACTGGAGTCTCATTAGAAAGATGTTGAGCATCATCCGTTCAGCTGGCTGGCAGAAATTATCTCCCAGAGGTAGCAAACCTCAGGATATTTCCTGGGAGTAAGTCTGCTGAATGGATGGAAGATTTCTGTTAAGTAGCACTTCTGTTGTCAGATTTCCAGATGTTGCTTTTAAGTTTTTCTCTCATTACTTGTATGAATCTCTTGTATGAATCTCTTTGTATGAATCTCTCTCTTTGTATGAATCTACTGAATGTGCACAACTAATATTGGAGAAAGTTTTAAGGATAGATATAAATGTAGTCTATCGGGTGTTGTGTAAAGTCACAGATCAGTGGATGTTCTGGGCCAACCTGAATGTACTGTACCTGTTTTCAGTGATTTAGCGTGTTTGGTTTTTTTTTCTGCTTGTATGAATATAGATATATTATTATAGACATGCAGTACATGCAAGCACATATTCATTGTTGGATGTCATAATGTCTTAATATAAAACCATTTAAGAAACATGGTGAAGTTTAGTATATACAGGATCCTGTCATTATTGTAGGTTAATAGGCAGCGGAACTTGTTAGTAATTAGAGAATTCATCATTGAGGTATTAAGGTAGGTCCTGATGTATGCATGTTTCCCTGCAACTTCTTGGCTAGAGGAGTTTCCTTCAGAAACAGAGGCAATGCAGTCACAGTTGATGAATTCTTGGCCTTTGCTGATATGTTACTGCCAGTTCATTGTGACTGTGGTTGTGCTGTGCCGAACCAGTGTTTTTGTAGTTTTTGTTGCAATACTTTGAGAACCTAATTTCTTTCACCCATAACTCAAGAAGTCTTACTGTTTTATTTATAATTTGTCTGGTAAATTACTTCTGGTTAGTGGACATGCAGATGCTTGTGTATATACAGAATTTCTCCAGAAATAATCCAGCTGTTCTGCAGTTCATCCAACTGCAGGGTATTATATTCAATGAGGCAGCTGCTTGAAGTCTTCATTTCTCATGGAAATACACCACAGTTCTGTTTTTTGCCTCTACCTGTTAGAAACGTGCTTAATTACTTTTATTCTGTTTTGTGGTTAGTTGTTCGTGAAGCTTGTATATTAATCACATGCACTATATTCTTATTTTTAATTCTTATAATTTATTCTTATTTTTTATTCTGTATTCTTATATTTCTTCTTAAATTGCTAAATAACCAGGCTGATATGTTTGCCTGCTATGTGCTGTTCACATGTATATTGCACGTGTACACTCCAGTGTTACGGTCTAGAGTATTAATTTGAGAAGTAGGAAATACACTTCCGTGCTTTATGAGAACTCATGGCTTCAGGTTTTCATCTACTATGTGAGCTGATGTATGAAACATGCTGCAGTTTGCTTTGCTTGTCCTTTTCTGTGATCTCTTGGCTCTTTATACTGGACTATTCTTGATCTCTGGCTGATCAAGAACAGTTACTTAGCAAAAGAATAACATTAAACTAAGCCATAAACCTGTAGCAGATTAGTGCAAGAGCAAACATCTGAATGCATAGATCTGAAATTATTGACAGGAACTTAAATACTATAGGTATAAAATTTGCTATTGAATTTTGATAGAATGGGAGCTCTGATTTCCTTTAGGCTCACTGAAAACCCTAAGAGAGTAAAGGGTCACATTTGCACACATTACTAAAAATTCTATTTCAGTTTTAACTGAAATCTCTTGGAAATGTTGCTGACTTGTGTGACTAGAATTTGTTCAAATACAATAGAACATGATTGTGCTGAAGTATCTAAGGCATTTCTTTGACTTCATCAATAAATGTGCTTCCTGAACATCTGTGGTGTTGAGTTTGACCTGGAAATTGTAAATATCCTGTGTATTACTGAAATATGTAACTACTTCTGTAGAAAGCTTTCATAAAAAACATGCTTAGATACTTATGTACATGGAAACTTAATTCTTCGGCATGGCAACTCACTTTATATTTATTCTTCCTGTTTAATTCTACTGATAAACATATTTTGATTTGCATTTGTAGGAAGCTTAGCAATATTAGAGCCTGCTTTCATGTGGGATTGTGTGATTTGTTGCAATTCAAACAATAATATATATATACATATATATATTATTGACTGTACTGCTTTGAGCAGAGATCTAAGATATGAAGTCTGCATTTTCTCCAATAGGTCACATGCACTGCACATTTTGTGATGTTTCCAATTAATTGTGTGTACCTCAATTTCCCTACTTTTACTTGCTTCTTGGAGGGAACAATGAAGAATGAGAGCAAGTAGGAACTGGTGTTTATAGATGTATACCTGCCTCAAGAATTTGAAAGAGCTGTGGTTGCATTTACAACAATGGGAAATGACATCCATTGAATGTTATCATACAGGGGTGAACTCAGTACGACCCAATGTGTACTTGAACATAAACCATGAAAATAATTTATTTCTGAGAAGCTGGGAAAGGGAGAGTTTGGAGACTAATTGAGAAGTTATATTGGTGGTAATAGAGGGTTTAGTTAACTTTAGTCTGGCTTTGCTGCTGAGGAGACATTGCCTTTTGAATCCTGGTGACCAGTATTTACTTCTCTCTATTTCAAACTTCTAGAGAAATGCTAGTAGTATTTTTTGTTGTTGTTGTTTACTTCCAATAAAATTGTAACTGTCTGCAGTTACAAGACCAACATTTTAAAACATTTGGTCTCTGAGTATGATATTTTATCTGATTTCACTTCTTTAAAAATTTGTAAAAAATTTACTTTGAATCCTAGCTTCAAGCAAGTGCTTGACAAGGCCTAATGCTGGGAATCAAATGTACTGCCCATCTAATGATGTTTTTTTTCTCCAATCATTTGCCAAATCATTAAAAAAAAAAACAAAAAAGTTATCCTAACCTGCATATAAAAAGCAGTGAAATACGTTGACCAGTGAAAGCCAATCTACTGGTAGTCCTTGGTCACTTTCTCAGCGTTCGATTTAGCTGTCAGTTAAGATCTTTAATAAGCAGAAGTACATGAACAAATAGTATATGACCACACATAATCTATAACGGTCTTTGGACTGTGTCCTCATTGTTTATATTGTTTCATTGTGTCCAGTGGGTGTTCTGAGCAGCCTGAAGCTTGCTGAAAGGTGTTAAGTGGGGGTTTGATCCCTGGGACTTGGGGAGCACTCTGGGTAGTATAAAGGTGAGGCTGGGAGTACTCTAGAAGCGGTAGTCCTACTAGGAATCAAGATGATGTGGTGGCAGAAGTGATCATCCAGTAGTAAGAACTGGCACAGACCAAAGCTGCCTTAAGTTAACACACTGCAGGAAGTTACCCGGCCTCAGTGAAATTCAGGGATAGCTCTCCATCTCCTTTGAGTCCTCTTCTGTGATTCTTATGCTGAGCACAACTTTCACAGAACCAAAACCGCTGCTATTCTGAATTGAAGATAGTGCTGATCCTACTTCAATTCTAGCAAGGTTGAATGGCAGTGTTGCACAGGGGTAGAATTATAATCTTGTTGAATCTTCATTTCATTTTATTGCATCGGATCCTTTTTATGTTGAGTTTGTCAAGATACAGGAGAGAACAGAAGGTCAAATGAGATATCTTCACTCTCTTATCAAAAACAAACTTTCTTTTTAGTGCTGTTTGCATTGGCCTGAGTACTGCACACAAGTACATTTATAGAAGTGCTTTGATATGCTTTAGTCTTTTTTCAGATGATATTGTCGTATATAAAGAAATTGGAACATATCAAAAAAAATTGCCTTGAGATTGACATTGGTCTTAATTCTCTTGTATCAGTTATTTTTGATGGTGGACTCTTTTTGTAGCAGATGAAGACAAGCAGACTTGAATTGTCTGAACAGATGTATATTTCAGCTTCACCAGGAAAATATTTTTTTCAAGTTTTATGACTGTAGTCTTCAGAGTCCTTATCATGAGCATCTGCACAAGTATTTCTTGTAGTATAATGAACTAGAATGGGGGAAAACTTAGGGCTCACTACATTTTGCAGGTGTGCAGTTCTTGCAAAACCCCGGTGATCCTGTTGTATCTTCCAGATCCAAGAAATAGTCTGGAGAATAGAGCAGAGCTGCAAGGTCGAAGCAGCGTAATCATTTTAACATATGTTATACATTAGGTTTGGGAAATGCTGAATAAACGGGGCAATAATTAAGAGAAAGATTATAAACATGTGTCCCATCTTTGTTGGTAAATATATGAACGCATTTCTAGTATCATTTTCAATTTTTGGCAGTATGTATTCTTGATTTTAAACTCTTTCTCCTGTGCAGTGTGGGTTGTTTAACTTAGAAGGCAAAATTGAAAAATGCCTGGTGAATATTCTTTTCGTCTTTAAAATGAAATGAACAACTGACAGACAGAGAGAAAACAAAATGAAGTTGGTAAATGAAACAGAAAAGAGGATTCGTACTTGAAACTATCAAGCTATGTTGGATTTCTAAAATTACTACCTGTGCCTCAGTTTATGCACGGAAATAGTTTTTGTTGATTAAGTTATGTATTTCAAAGGTTTTAAATAGTTTCGTAATATTTTCCATATGTTTGATTTCATAAAAGTTCTCACATTTATCTCCTGCAGTCAGCAGCGATTGTCCCAGCCCGCTGCTGCACCCGGAGCAGGCTGTGGAGCTCCCAGCCAGGTTGCTGCTGGAGCTAAAAGAATGCAATAGAAGTATGAATTTTTTGGGTCCGAACAGTCCAAAAGCTGTTGAGTTTTTTCCATTCACTTCACTGGCGTTTGGATGAGGTCAAAGTTGCAGAGTCATTTAGAAGAAAAATTGCTATGTAACTAAAAAGTAAACAGAACTGATGTCTGATCGTGCAAAAATTTGTTGCAGTTTGATAATACCATTTTTTTTTTCTGTGTACTGAGAAAATTGGGTATGTACCAGATCAGTGGATATTCTCAGAGCTCTTCTGAAAAGAAAGTGGCTCAGTGCAAAGCGTTCACCCAAGATCTGTGCTTGGTATGAAAGACCCGGGATTCTGGCAGCTTTTGCTGAATCCAGCCCTGCTGCTGCTTGGGTGAGCGTACAGACAGGGCCTCGGAGCACAGCAGTACATGAACGTGGAGTTCAGGAATTTCTGTCGTTCTGTGAAGATGTAACAGTAAACAGCGAAGGTTTTTTGAACCGCCTTGGAGAACAAATTACTTCCATATTTGGCACTCCCCAAAATCTGCCTTTTGTTTCTCTTTTCATTTATGGATTGTTAATTTTGATCCTGCTCCAGTATCAACTGATGCAAAAGGAAGAATACCATTAACTTCAGAAGGGTCGGATGAGAATCTAAACATTTATGTTCTGGGTTTCTGTTTGTGTACTCGGCATTCTGCTCATGCATGCTCCCAGCATAGAACCTGCATTTCCTCTGTCTGGAACACTGAGGTGCAAGATTTTATTCTCCTAATGTACTTACTATGACATGGTCCACATTGTAGAAATAAATACCTAAATAGACTGGAAATGTTGATATGCAGGTTCTGATTCCAGTAAAATTTGTGTTTTTTTCTGATCAGCTTTATAAATGTTTTGTCTTTGAGTCATTGTTTCCCAACCCAAATTTTGGGTCAGCCTGCAAGTGGGGCCACACTTAGCAGGAGGAGAAGGGTACTGCCAGACAAGCTCATGACAGCTAGCTGAGAAGCTTAGGAAAGGCTGCTCTGGTATGGAAGGGGCCAGGGTTCATATCTGGCAATTCTTCTGTAGCTGGGTTGTAATGGTAGAATCTCCTTGGTGACAGATTTTTAACCACAGATGTTAAGCACTTAAAATGCGAGCAGGTTTTGCCTGACCTAGGAAATGAGGCTCCCCCAGGTAAGGCCACAGCTGTGGGCTTTACCCATTAGTGGGGTGCCTGGGTGACTGCAGGACAGGAGCATCCCAGCACGTGCCTGTGAGCTGCCATAGTGGTAAGGCATGAGATGTGCAGCTCAGCAGAAGTATGGCTCTAGGAACGTGCTGGCTGGTAATGTGTATGCTCAGCCTGTGGCAAACTCAGATGTCGTAGGATATCCTGAGTGTATTCTTATGAGAATAACTGAGTCCTTGAGCCTCTCTTATTTTGGTGAAACCTCTTTCTATGGGATGTGAGTGTGAGGACTGTCTGGTTTGTATTTCAAGATGAAAGCCTGTGAGGTTGGTCCCAGTGGCTTAAACTGAGTTCAGAGACTGACAAAGCTGAGCCTCAGTTGCAGTCTCTGTGCAGGTTTAAAAGAGCAGGGAAAGAATGGGAGGTTGTAAAGATAAACTGCTACTGAGGGTTCAAAAGGATCAAGTCTTGTAGCCTGTTTTTAAAGATGGCATGCCTTCAAAAGCCCTCAGACAGACAGTTTCCAATTTCATCCTCCAGCATTTCAAAGGAGCACGGAGCTTACAACTCATTGCAACTATTAGCTAAAAAAATGAGGTTACTTATGAATATGAATTTGGGTGCCTGTGCTGCACATTGTTATTTAAATATAGGCATTCCTGTGTTTCTGGAGTACTGCATTAATGTTCTGAATGGAAATTTTTGGTAGTGCTGAGTGTTACAAAGGAATTAAAAGATCATGCCTATTTAGCTGGCATGAGTAGTTGGACTGGCACTTATATATGCTTGATATTCCCATTTGTTATGATGAATTATTATTTTCAAAGCAAGGAAAATCTTACACACTATTAAAGAAAAGCTTATAATATGGATGAACATCAGAGGAGAGAGATTCCCAGTGGTAGTATATAAAATGAAAAGCAGAACTGGCTTCTATTGTATTCTGTTTCCATTAGACATCTTGGAAGTTTTATAAGCACGGCGCATAATAAATATCTAAGGCACAGTTTGAGGTCAGTTAAAAAGGAGAGTTGGTTCTCGCTAATATTTTACTGGATCAGTCCTCCCTGTTACACCCAGATAGATACAAATCCTTGGCATTTCTCCACAGTCTACTTGTGAATTTGTTAATTTGCTTTCCATATTGCACTGCATAACCGTGAATATAAATCTATATACCACCAGTTTAAAGTGAATTCTGAAAAGGCCAGAGGAACCACACATTAAATTCACTTATATATCTACAAAGAGAGAAGATCTGCTTCTGAGTAATTCCAGTTGATGTCCTAAAAGAATGCGAAGGTGCAAGTCACTGTGGTCAGTTCTGCTGGTACAGTATCTCTCCATAGAGTCATCACAAAGAACTAACTGTTTGGATCCATTGCACCAGGGAGGTGGATATCAAGTGTAAAAACAGTCCTCAAAAAGTCAGGCCTGATCTTTTTTTCAAATACAGTAATGTAAGTCTGGTGACATCATCAGATCTGAAAAGCAGTATAAACTTTTACTGTATTTTCTTTTTCATTGCTCCTTTAAAACTGTTACCCAGTGAATGTAAAATGCATTGCAGCAAATCAGAAAGCAATTTCCTTCATTGTAACAAATTCTGTATCTCATTAGAGCAAAACAAGTCCCCAGTTTAGTTGCAGAACATCTGCTTAATAATTTCAAGTTCCTCCAACAATGCTGCCAGACCAGCCAAGAAGCCAGCATCTAGTCCATTACTTTGATCAGGAGAAGTAATAAAAATATAACTAATGGACCAAAGGCAGATCTGGTGAAAGGCAGAGCAGTGCTATTGGAGCTAAGCTCAGAGAGCTGTTGCTGATGGTGGTGTGGCTGTAGCAGTGTTTTCCGAGGCAGGGATGGGGTGAGGCTGGGAACCATATTTCTGGCTTGCGTTGGTTTCCTATCTCACAATGAGGAAGTTTTGTAATCTTTCTGTCCAGGTCTTGACTCTAAAATTCAGTCATCCTTTTATCTCCCGTGGGCTTTCTGTAGTGCATGTGAGGTGCTTCAGCATCGCAGACAGGAGCTAAAGCATCAAAAGGAACAGGTGAATGCGTAAGTAAATTTGGTGTGAATTGACATGGTTTGTTCTTTGTCTGCGTTGTGCACAGTGTTTCTGCTCTGTATGTCATAGGGAAAGGGACATTTTGAGTTGTTTGGCTGTTTGTTTTCATCCCAAATGTGAGCAAAAACTGAAAATGAGAACACTTTCCAGACATTTATACACCAGGAAGTTTTTTACTATCAAACTGTGTGGGGTCAGTATTGTTGAAATGTATGTATATTAACACACATATGATTGTAATATTAATAATATGTTGTTATTGTTTTAATTTCAGTCACATGAAATGCTTCAGCATTGAAATGAAACTGCCTCAGTGTTGTGTCAGAGTAACAAAAATGGTCTTTACTTTCGTCATACGGGAAGCGTATTTGCCGAGCATGGTCACTGCTTAGTTTGCAGAGCTCAAGTTTCCCTAGAAGATACCTATGTTGTTAGTACTGTGAGAGCAGAACATATTGAAATGCCTCCTTTGAAAATGCTGCTTTTTCTTTTTCGTGTCAACTGTGACAGCAGGTCTGAGAAATTTGAGTCTTCATTACGAAATGTTGTCATGGGAACACTAAACTACTTCTGGGCACATACACTGTGTTAAAATACAAAAGTTAACTTTAGATAAAAATCTGTGTGGAGACAAAAGAATGCAGGACTTTCTGAAGAAATCCAGAGGCATCTAAGCAAGTCAATTGCGAGAAGCGTTCTACTATAGCTATGTGACATCAAAAGAAACAGAACAGAAACAAAGTGCACTGCTTTCGTATCACAGCAGCCATTATCAGCTGGAGTCTGGCTCAGTGAGGAGGTCTTGGGAAAAGCCTGTTTTGAAAGCTGGTGTGCACTGGCCTTAGCACTTGGTGAAGCTCAGTGCCACTATGCCACGGCGATGCGGCTGAGCGGCCTGGAGGGCTGCAGGGCTGCCTGCACGCACCCATGGGAGCTGCCCTGCTGTGCTGGGCTGCCTGAAGGCAGCTCGTGGGTTTGTGGCAGTTCTTGGCTGCGTATGTTAAGGGCATCAGGAGAAAAGGCTTCTTGTTTCATACTGTTCTTTCTTCTCTTTTTCTATGGCAGAGCTAAGTCTCAGTGAATTCAAAGGTAATTTCCCAAATACTAATTTTTAATCCAATGTATCTTCTTAGCTTCAAATTCAAAGATTTATGGCTATCTTATCCCTCAAATATCCTGATCCTGCTGTCTGTATACTATAGCTTATGCAGTTGAATCCCTTAGGAAGTGCATTTTTCTGTGTGAAATGATGTATCTTTCAGAATGAAAGTAATTTGACTTTATGCAGCTCAGTAATGCTGCTATTTAAATCCTTCCAGTGGTAAATCATGTAGTCCTTCAAAAACTAATTCCAGTAAATGAGCTTTGGATCTCCCTAAAATCCACTACTTGGCTGATTTCTGCTACATCTTTTCTCCTCTTCTTGTATGGTTTTTTTGAAGCATTTAGTATTGTGGTCTTTTCAGTGGTAAGACATAGCTGCACAAAGCTGGTGCAGCTCAAGACATTTGCTGATGCTCTTACTGCTAGGGCTGAAATAGAGGCTTACAAGCCCAGCACCCACAAACAACAGTAGCAAGGCAAAGGCCATAGTTGGTTGGAGTATATATAGACCAAAATGTTCCAGAAGTTGTAAACTAAGTAAAAGGACTGCGCACAGTGAATCCAAGTGGCCAGGGTTGGTGGCAAGGGGAGAGGGATTTCTGTTGTGTTTTTTTTTTTTCATGGCATTCTGTGAGTAGGTTGTCTTTTGGCAGGAGTAGCTCAGACCAAGATTAAAAGACCTTTCAATGACAGTGACAGACAATATTTAACAGCACTTACTGGTTCCTGAACTCCAGTCATCTTCAAGAGGTTCTTACTCATTGCCAAGTCATTTGAAAAGAAGTCCAATTCTGAACCGATTAAGTTGGCACTGCAAGAAGAGAAAACAAGCCACTAGCTTGTTTTCAGCTATTGGATACAGTTCAGCTGAGGTTACTCTTTAACTACCACCATCTTCCAAAGCACTTGTTAAATAATGTGGATAGGAATTTATTGTGTTGTTTGGCACGGTTTCTCATTTTTCCTCAAAAGCAACTTATGCTGGTATTGTAGGATCAGCTCCACTAATTCCCTTGCAGTATTTCCTGGTTTGTTCCCTTCCTTTTAGTTCCTTTAAATGCTGCATTTATGCTCTGTGTAGTCTTAGACTTTGGAAAATGTACCTTGCTTAGTTAGGAGGCCAGAAGGTCTTCCATCAATGAAATGGTCCTCTGTGTAGTTGATGCAGTGCTCTTTATCAAAACTAATTTTAGTAAGAAAAATGTTTTAACTGAATTGCTTTGTGAGTGGTCAAAAATTCCGATTTAGACTTATTGCTAAAGTAAACATGTCACTGTTTATTCTAGGGTATTCCACTCTTTGTTTTGCTTAGTAACACCGGTGTTATGGTTAATGACGAGACTGCGTTCGTTCTGGGAAATCCGCATTGATGTCACATGGGGAAGAAAAGTCAAACTCTGCTCATAGATTGTGATTGTGCACTGATTTACATTTTAGGATGGTGCTGTAGCAGTTTGTACCAGCTGCAGGTAACAAAAGAACGAAACAATGACAAAAGAAATTGCTGTGGAAAATCAGGAACACTCCTCATTTTCTTATCTGGCATTTTTTATATGGCATGATTGGTTTTGCTGTCTGTAAACAGAGTGGCAGATACAGCTGTGGTGAAAGTGGTGGAATTTGGCTCAGCAAAGTGCCTGGTTTACCTGGCTAGATAAAGGCAGTATTGGCTGTGACAGGTAAGAGCAGGTCAGAGGAGGACCATGATTTTTTTACATCCTTTTCCCTCCTTAGGCCAAGCATAGCATGCTGGTATGATCTGCTGAGTGATCTAATGCAACCGGGCAGTTGTTTGCTATGAAGTTCAATGGCTTGCAAGGGAACACGATCACTAGTGGCTTTCTGCTAGCCAACCCTGAATTTCAGCAGTCAACTCTTAGAATCAGCATTATGTTATTGCCATGAATATGTAGAATGTTGTTAGGGAAAAACACTGTGCTGATCACTCTAATTTACCCATCCTCTCTTTCATTCTGTTTTTAGAACTTTGTTTTCCAGGTGTATATGCTGCTACGTCTCAGGAGAATTTTCCATTATTTAAGAGATGTCACTGTCAGGGGGTCTTTTGATGAAGTAGATTCTGGGCTTGGACTTGGGAGTTTTACAGTGAGCTTACTTCTTCTAAAACCCATATAAACTTTACTGAAATTTTTAAATCCTTTTTATGTACTTGCAGTATTTTCAGGTGCTTTTGAAGTCCTTATGTGACTTCTACTTACACTGTGTATGCTTAGCTTAAAAATAATTATAGGCAAGGTTTGGTTATTTCTTTCATCATTTATGAAAGGAGGATCTGGATCTAAAGATGTTTAAAAGTACAAGACTCTTCTGCATCAAGAGTTGCTTAAAATACTTGGCCAACATTTACTCAGCTGTTACACGGTGAAAGCCTTTGTTTACTTTCACATTCACCTTGTTAAAGTTGTGACTGCAGTTGCTGAAAAGGAGTAGAAACTGTTTACATCGAAATCCCTCTGCTCCGTGAACACGTGGACTGGGACAAACTAAAGATGAGGGGGATTAAAGAACTGCTGAGTCCTCAGAATTAGCACACAGCAGAAGGATGCTCTGCAAAAGGGCCCTGAGCTGTCTGTCCATTTTTGCTTTCTCAGAGTGGACTTCAACCTGCAAACTTTGGTTGATTTGGCAACTGTAACTTAATTAAATTGAGAGTTTCTGGGACACATCCTGGAAGGTGGATCTTGTTACTTTTGATAAAATACTGATTTTTAATATCCCCCCTGATGAATGAGAAACTGAGACAGAAGGAAACCTGCAAACTTGCAAGATCATCTTGGGAGCTCTATTTTATACAGAGATTTACTTTCCTGTTAGATCTAGCTCCATTTTGAAATCCTAGCAAAGGTTTTAGTCTATAAGTAGTATTGCTGTGCAGGATAGCTGTAGGTAATATGGCAGAATTTCACCTGCTATGTGTGATTTAAGAACAGATGGTTAAAGTGTGAAATTCTATACAGCCACCTTTTATTTTTTTTTAATAGGGAAAGGTATGAGATAGATTATCCACACTAGGTGACATATGGTTATCCATTCTGATAATGAGTAGAATTAAAAAAAAAAGAAAAATAAAAAACACACAATAAAAGAAAACCAAACAACCAAAAATCCCACCCAGAATGGACAGTCACAAATACAGGCTTGGCTATTCCAAGTAACCACTTACATTTATGTTACAGTTCAGTCTCAAAAGTGGGATGACCTATGAAATTAAGAACACAAAGAAATAATCACTGAGTAACCAAAGAACAAACTTTCTGGTAAATAAATAAATATGTTGCAAATTGCAAGCTTCTTTGCTGTGAATTTGCTGAAGCTTGGCTCTCTCTAGGGATTGTTTATAAGCTCTCAGTGTTGTTGATTTAGCACCATGGTTAGAACAATGGTTTACTTTTTCCTCGCTACGTTGCTCCCCTTTCTCTCTGTCTTACTTACCCTCCTGTCTAAGACACTCCCCTTAGTCTCCTCTAGTTCAAATATAAAGATACATCCTGGAGCTAATATGCAGTGTGTTGCTCATTCATGGAGCGATTTGGCAGGGCCAGTCAGCTTCACATATGTTTGTGCTGCCTGACTCCAGTGCCTTTGAATCTGATTTAGAAACTATAGTAGATGATAACATTCTTACTGAATTCTGTAAGGAGAACGACAACAAACCCCTAACATCTGCAGAAAGCATTTTATCTTGAATTTTAAAATATTGTTCTTCTGCTACATTCAATAAAGCATGGAGAATTCATCACTGAGTGTGCTTAGCATCAGCCCTGCGTGGCTGAGACAGAGGAAACGTGATCCCATGTTCTGTACGTGAAAGTATGCCTGCTCTTATTGTATAGCTTGGAGGAAAACTGAAGTTTCAAGTAAACATTTAGCATTATCCTTCAGGAAATTTTGAGACTCACAATGATCTTTAATAGAGAATTGCTTTGGGCCCTTCTTCTAATACACACCATTCTCTGAAGGCAGCTCTGGCTTATCCAGTAGTGAATTTAATTCTGCATTTGTACCACTTCTGCCTCAGCAAGCAGAAATTATTGAAGTTCTCAAGGATGACACATTTGAGGTTTCTGAATGAAATAATAGGAGAAGTGGGTTAGCACTGAAGAACTGCAGAATTCAATTCAGCATAAATTAAGCAGAAAAGTAAGTAACTTAACCTTACTGTTTAAAATGCCAAGCTAATAATGCACAAATCAGTTGTAGCAGCTGTTATTAATAAAATTCATAACAAAAGCTATGGTGGAAGACTTAAAATGTATTTTTAAATTCCAAGTCAGGCGTGCTGTCTGACTTATCAAGTCCTATGAAAACTGCCCGATGCAGGCAGGCTCTAGCATACAAAAGTGCACAAATAAGCCTTTGTATGAAGTGTAGCACTAATCTATCTGTTTATTCAACATTAATTTTAATAGCATGAATGTTTATAAAGAGTTGAAAATAAATAGTTACCAGTAATCAACATTAAAGTAACGGTTTTTAGATCATTGACCTATGCACAAAAAGTGTTAGAGCTATGTTGCTGAGCCTAACAGCAGTTATTGTCTTTATTGTACAGGGATGGATCCTGCACCACCATGCACTGAAGCGTGTGTGCAGTGATTGTAAATGATAGCAATCCTGGGTACATTTGTATCTCATATCACATGGGCTAAATTTTAATCATTCTGATGTATGAAAGTGTGCTGCAACACAATCACAGAAGCGTAGGGGTTGGAAGAGATGTCTGGGGATCAACATACCTAACCCCCTGCTAAAGCAGGTTCCCTACAGTAGGTTGCAATACATAATACAATAATGAATATCTTAATAATTAAATATTTCAGTGAATTGTTGCATTGCTGCAAGAGCTTCAATAAATATTGGTTACATAAAAGCTTATTGAAATACGCAATATATATTGGAATGTGTATTGCATTCCCACGTAACGTGACTTTGAATTGACCACAGCCCCTGTTCGTAGTGGGTTTTGCTTGCGATTATTGCTGAATATTGAATTTGGAATGCAAAAGTGAAGGTAGCACACATTCCTGTGGCTGTAATGTTTTAATCTAGTTAGTGTGGGAATTGGGTGCCATGAAATGTGTTGGCCTGAGGATTTTTCTGTATTGGTAACTGCCATATACCCCTACCATCCAGAAACAGCTTAAAATCCATCATAGACAGATATGCTGGTACACGTAGTATGGAATTTCATTCATTCGTAATTTTTTAAATTATTATTGCAAACTATGATGGGAATTTTCTGCATTCTTATATCTATTTTAAAAAGTCGAAGGACCAAGGAAAAGAGCTGTGTTCCACATTTTATCACATAGTACTTGAATTTCTGCAGGGGTAATACTGTGATGATGTTGGCTTTGCCTGTGTGCGATGGGAGTATGGATTTTGTAGAAAGCAGTGGTTATGCTAAGGACCCAGGATTCCTGCTGTGTGTGCTTTGGTTTAGCTGTGCTGTGACGCTAAAGTGAATACAAGTTGCTGAAAGGACAGCTTCTTCTAGATTAACCCAAGGGGAATCCAGTTTGCATGCTTAGGGATTGCTTAGCAATGGGAAATGAAAAGGACAGGCAGGGATTTGGAGGATCTTTTGCATCAAAGGAAAACTTCTTATCCAAGCTGCAGTGGTAGTGCAGATGCATGTTACAGTGATTAGTGTCTGAAAATGTATGTGGTAGTGTTGAGAAATGCTAGGTCTGTTGGCTCAGCCTGAAGAACAGCATGCTGGAGGAGCAGGGGCATGGCCGGCTGCCGTGAGCCCTCATGCCAGGGATCCCACTGCTGGCCCTGCTGCCATCCCCAGGCCTACAGAGAGTGGCCCAGAGGCAGCAGTTCCCATCTGACAGCTGCAGGCCAGGAGTGAGCTCTTGGAAGCCCATCCCCACCGACCCCTCTGTTTGATTATTGACTGGACGTGGGCTGTTGTTACACAGCGGGTCCTGCTCTGGGCAACTGATAGTCAGGGGTGAGTGGCTGCGATGCCATAGCAGGTGAATTCTCTGAGGAAACAAGACGACAGTGGGCCCTTTTAGGGAACGCTGCTAAAAGCAAACGTGTGTGTGGGCTGTTGTCCTGTTGTGCTGTCCCTCAGCAGTCATAAGGAGAGCAAAGTGTGATTAGATAAATCAGTAGAATGCAGATGGTGTCACAAAAGCTCTGTCTCCATGTTGCATCTCTCATCTGTGTGTGAATTCAGAATGCTGGAGGAGTATAAAGTACGTCTCGTCATAATGCCAGGATGCCCTAACTTTTTCATGAGTAGCGTTTTGGGTGGAAAAGGGCAACAGAATGATGCTGACATATTTCAGACATTGAATGAAATTAAAAGAAAGCCAAAAATATTTAATATTAAAAATTCTGATCTGAAGCATTTGGGTTTGAGATTTTCTTCAAGTTAATAATGTATTTTGAAATATACTTAATAGAAATGTTAGGAACAATTATGGGTTATGTGAAAGCCTGACCCCTTGTGCTTGTAGCGCTTGCTTACGGTCCGCACTGCAGGTAAGCCCAAATGAAGGAAAGGAGGACAGAATTATGGTGGAAGATGAATTCACCAGTAGAGCTGTAGGGTAGAATCTGATTTTAGTTTTGCAGGTATGAGTCAGTTGCAACTCCTGAATTCATTGAGTTTACCTCCTGTAAAGAAAGTTGTAAGATTCAAATCAGAACCTGTTCCTGAAAGTTCTCAAAACTAGTCCTGAGAAGATGCTGTGTTTTGTTACTGACAGCTACACCAAAATTTATATGTCATTATGAATGAATATTACCTTCTGAGTGCATGAAGAGGAACCCAGTCAGAGAGCTAGATAATTCCTTGTCCAAGAGGTGAAAAGACATAGGTAAAAATTCTGAGACTATGATTTCAGAGTTTAGTTTGGCTAAAGTATACATTTATTCTTTTTCCTCTCTAGAGCTGAAATTAATTGGAAAAAGGTTGTAACTTGCCTCCTTAATAACAAGCTAGAAAATCAATAAACAAAGTTGAAGATATCCCAGGAGTTTTGTTTCTGGACAGGGAGAACTGCTCAATAGGAAGAGAAATCAGACTTAATGCCCACAAGTCCTCGTGCAGTTTTAGGGTTGAACAAAACCTCAGCAATATAAGTAGTAGCACCCTTGAAAGCATTTTTAAAATGAGACACTGAGTCTACAAACTGAATAAAATCAGTGAGAAACTGTGGAAATAACTTGAGGTGTGCTCCTGAGGTGTGTTGGGTAGAATGTTTCAGGACAAGGTGTAGATGTGTTTTTTAGAGCTCTCCTGGGACACAGTTTGTGTGTGGGAGTGCGCAGATGCAGGAAGGGGAGTAGAGCATCACATGCTGTAGAGACTTCTGCTCATTATCCAGAGTGCATTAGAAACATTAGAACTGTTTGGCTTGCATGAGGTCATGAGCTGGAGGGCTGCCTTTCTGAGAATAAGGGTGGGGAAGGTATGCAGAGCATGTAGAGTATGTGTTGATGCATGTCCTGCAGACTGCGCTCAGTGCTCTACAGCAAAGCAAAGTGTAGATTTCCTTTTCAGAACAACAACGAAAAATATTTATTTCCTTTTCCAGGTTCAGTATTTTGTTATCACAGTTGTTTTACTCCACCCTCAGTCATGTGGATAATTGTTTTTCAATACATATAGACTATAGTGCTGAAAGACATGAAAGCTGCACTGAAATTATGGAGCTTCAAAAATCACATTTTGAGGAGAGATTTGTGTTTGTGTATCAAATCTGAGACCTTTATTAGAGCTATTTTCATTTACAAATTGTTAAATTTATATTGTAATATGTGTTTATCACATTGGGAAATGTTTCTGACTTACAACTGGGAAGAAATGTGAATGCACTTGCATCCATCATTCTGATGTGTGGTTGAAGGATGGATTTTATTTCCTAATTTTGAGCACTTAACCTACAAATGAGAGTTCTGACAATGTCTGCATTACTGTTTTAGTATTCTGTAGTTCTTTGCGCATAAAGGTCACATATTACTTGGGTCCTTTGGCGTGGATGTATGTGTAATTGCTGTGGCAGCTTTAAGCGTAAGTACAATATATGGAATGTTTTTTTTCATTGTTTTGGTGGAGATTGTGAGGACTGGAATAGAATAGAAGAGGGTGAGGGCCTTCATAGGCCATCTGCTCCAAGTGGTAGAGGTTTTATTGATACACAGGGTGATCATGTCCTACTCATAAGGGGAAAAGAAAGCATCAGCTAATTAAAGTTGGAATATCTGAATGGAAAGAAAGGCTGTTACCTGCAGCTGTAAATCATAAACGAGTGAGGTTGGAAGGCACCTCTGGAGATCATCTTGTCCAGCTCCAGGATCAGCTGCAGCAGTTTGTCCAAGACAGGACACAGGTTTTGAAATAACAGATAATAGATCCGTTGTATATCTTAGAATAAAAACACAGCTGTTTTTTTAAACAAGGGAAGTGGCTGATCTCTTAAGACTGGTATTTTGGGAATAAAACTGATGCCTCTGAAAATTGACTCCCGTGCTCAGGCAACAATTACTTGTTAAAAACATTTTAATGAGAAATTAATGATATATGTCTGAGTAGCAAATACATATTGCCACTAAATACTTTAATAACTCCCTTGGGCAAGTACATATTTTACAATCACTACCCAGCCATTTGGAGGTCCAGCTGGGTTGCCTGCCATGCACTCAAAGCTTTAAAACTGAGTACATTTTAGGGAGAGAACTTGTGTGTCAACTGATGTGACTGCAGGGTTCTCAGAGGGCAGCATAGGTGGAAATTGGTGTCCCAGCTGTCAGGGGCATCAGGAAAAAATACCCATAGTTTTGCTTCTGGTTTGTACATATTCAACACCCACACTGTGTTTGGATGGAATAGACCTGGAAGTCCAAAACCAAAAGTCAGGTACGAGTGAATTGGGATCTTGCAGATGCGACAGCTGCAGGTTTTAGATTTGCTCCCATGCATCGGTCCGTTTCATTGAAAAAGTTGTTCTCGTGCATCCTTGAATACAGTAGCAAAGCCTTCATCCACCCTTCTTACATCATCACGGTTAATACAGAAGTCACTTGTCAGGCACAGTAATTATGAGTTCTCGGTAGTAGAAAACTATTTAGGTTAGAGTGTAACCTGACTGGGGTGAATCTTTAACAAGGGGATGTTGTCCATATGTACCATCCTGCAGACAAGGGCTGAGCTGGAGAGTTGCTTGATTCAGCTCAGAGTTCCTCAGCTTTCTTCTGGGCCACAAAGAACCATTTGTCCAGGGTAAAACCATTATGAAAATTCTTTTTTAATGAAAGCATCACACAAAAATCTTCAAAACTGAAATATTTATTAAAAAAGGAAAAGAAAAAAAAAAGAAGGAAGCAAAACCTTTCAGTTACTTTCTCAGCCAGCTGGAACAGGTAATGACTTCTCCTTTTAGGCCATCTCAGTAGTATTTGTCCAATTTATGCTTTTCGTTGTTGTTTTTGTTTCTTTTTTCAGTGCTAAAAAAGGATAAGTAATTTCCTATAAAAACTCACTTAGGACCCAACTTCTTCCATCAAAGCTGATTACAAATCTCATAATAAGCACAGTGGACTCAAGATCAGGCCTCAGAAATTAAAATTCAGAAGTATAACAGCTAAAACCTTTACTGTTCAGACTGGAGGTGTGCCTTTTCTCATGCTGTCAGAACTGAAGCTCATCAAGGCCAAGCACCAAAGATGACAAAGCTTGATTCTCTTTGGAGCAGTCTGTGTTCAGCTAGCCCTGGGAGATGGGAGCTCACAGCGTCGTCAGCCTTGCACTTGCAATTCCAGAACATACTTTCTGAAGTGCCACTAGCTGGCTCTAGCATTTATACAAGTAATTCTTTGTCTCTTGTTATCAAGATAGGAAGGGTTGTGTCTGTTCTTTTAGGTATCAGAGAAAATACATGATATGGGTATCTGGAAGGAGGGAGATGGTGGTACTAGTTTGTTTCAGCAAAAAGGCAGTAAGGTATGTGTCACACTGTCCTGGTGTATCTTTGTGACCCTTGTCCTTGTGTTTGTGTGGTTACTGTTGTCAGGACTTCAGATGCTATCTGGAAGGTGAAACAAAGCTATGCGTGTAGATTCATGTAGAGCATGTAGATTCTCTGCTGAGTATGATCTTGTTTCAGATCCAGAGACTGGAGATTTTAATAGCTTGCCCGTAATACTAATAATAAATCACTAGTTGAAACGACTGCCTCATAGAAAGATGTGAATTGCTCCTTGCTTCCAAGGGTTGCCTCACTTGTTCTGAATTTGGAAGCATTTCCAGTGGGCTGGGAAGCCTTTCTGAATTGCTAGATTACACTTGATCATTTCTGCCACGAAGGCCAGATCAGTATTCCTTTAGTTCTTTGACTGTAGTACATTTCTGCTGAGCGGCCACCTGGCTGTGGGGTTTGCTCTCTGTTACTTCAGAGCAGAATTAGCCCCGATCAGGTCCTTCGGTCCATTCTGACCTTCTGGACTTCAGGGGCTGTGTCACTGTATCAGAAGCTCTGTCTCACTCTGGGGAGCACAGACAGGGGCCGAAATGTATCTTGCTGTCAAAATCTTTCTGATCAAGGCATGACTTCACAGGGTGTGTATGAGAGAGGCAGCCCTATAGAGAAGCAGCCGCTGCTCACCAGCTGTGGCACTCAGCCAGCAGGCAGAGCAGGCACTGGGGGAGCTGGGGATCTGAAGCCTTTTGGCCTGCGGGTGTGAAAGCTGGAGAATGAGAGCAGCGTGCTGTCGCCATCCTGTCAGTGATAGTCTTACTGTTGGTCTGCTGTGTGTTTCCATATGCATACATATATTTTTTTAAAAGAAGTAAATTCAAATAAAGGAAGAGAAGCTTCTCTAAGATGGATGACCTGTACACAAGTGACGATGGGATCACATTCTAAGAATGTAAGCTGTGAGCAGTAAACATTGTGCAGAATGCCTGCCTTGTCAGAAAGTGTGCTTGAAGGTTTTTAATGTAGGCATCCTTTTAGGGACTGTATAAAATAGATCATTTTTTATCACAGATTAAAGCCCTCCTTCTTTCTGTCATGAAAGTTAACTGCTAGTCCCAGCTGAATCTGACACAATGAAACTAGCCCGCAAATACAGAAAACAATTTAGTATGTGAAAAATATTGCCTATTTTGAAAGTAAATGAGTGATAGAGAAAAGCTGCTTGTTCTCAGACTTGCAAATGCTGTTGTAAAGGCAATTATTAAAGAAAAGAAACTAAATAAATACTCACAGATGTCTCTTTAATTGTGTAGTTACTCATTTTTGAGAAATACAATGGAAAAAAAAAAGTCATTGTTTTCTAGCTCTAGTGGAGCAATGAAGCGAGGTAAAAGAGAAGAATAAGAGAGAAATTGAGTAAGCTTTCAGAGAGGAAGATTTAACTTTGCCACATGGTTTAGCATAAAGAACTGCAGGAGCAGTTCTTTCTGTTATGTTATGTTTAGTTATGAGGAAGCGGAGTTGGGGCTGTAATCCTAATGGGCTACTTGCTCCTTGCGTGACCTCGAACAATCAACTCAACTCTGTGTGCTTCAGTACATGGAAATAGGCAAAAAGCAGGCTCAAGCACTGTGCTGTAACCTGCCAAAGTGAAAACAGAAGAAAGGTAATCCTTCCAGCATCCCAGCCATAAAAACAAGAGCCATAGAAAGAACTTTTTTCTTGTTACCCTCTTCCGTTCTTCATTTTAGTCAGGTAAATATTCAAAATAAAAGAGAGACTGTTAATGTTCAAGAAATAAGCGTGTTTACAGAATCAAAGTCTGAAAATGAAGCAGCAAATAAATCAGTGCTGTTTACTTTAGCATTTTATGTTGACTGCTCCCAGTAACCATATGTGAGGTCTCCAGGCTTGCATAGAAAAACAGAGCTCCTAAATTGGGACTAACCCACACCATCAAATGCCTCCATAAATACCCATGGACTTGATGACTGTCTGACTGGAAATATGTTTTGCTCTGCAGACTTTGTGAACTTTAGTTAATGTAATAGCTGAAGTTGTGGCTTTCATTAGAGCTGCTGTCTGGGAAGTGATGTGCCCAGTTCTGATTTGGAGAAAAGGTTATTAGAAGAGAAAACCAGCAAAAAATGAAATGGCCAGAGTAAGCTTTCCTGCCATTTTGTTTGCTTGTTTTCATGGCTTTTCCTATGGGTGCTCTTGGTGAATAGTCCCTGGTTATGCACTGACTAAGCACGACCATCTCAAAGTATCATCGATTACCTCAGTAACTGCCTCATTCACTTTCTGAAGGACTATTTTACTCCATGTTAGACAGCCTTCAGTCTTTGGCTTGGGTAAGGTTTCTACCCATTCTTCTTCCATTAACTATGAACATGTAGTTCCTTGGCTTTGCAGTGCAACTAGACTAAGGAGATCCTTTTTCCTGATGCTTATTGCCACTTCCCCCTGCAGTTCACAGCCCCCTGAGTTGTGTGAGTACAGCTGTTTGCTGGTCTGTCCTTTAAACTGAGCAACTTATTCTGAGTGAACCTTCCAAGGAGAAGATTTATGTTAACTCTGACCATGCCAGTGGCCTCACAAACTGATGGAGCAGCTGAGGGCACTGTGGCAGGCTGTGCTGGGACAGCAACAAATGGTGAGTAGTGAGTAAGAAGGTGCTGATATGATGGATATCATATCCGTCCAAAGCTGACTTCATCACTAGTGATGATCGTGCCATTATCATACAAAACTAAGGCTTAACTGACACGAGAACAATTTCAAAGTCATTTCGTGTTTAACGATGCACTTCTAGACAGAAGTCAAGTTAGTAGTCAGCGAAAGTAAAAGCTATCTTCCCCAAATGCGTCTGAACGTCTCACCCAACTTAGTATATAAACATTTATCCTTGAAGTTGACCAACTGGTAGATCCCGCAAAAGCTGTTCTGTCTGCTTTTTCTGCCCATACGGTGCCCGGTGCATTGTTCTAGATACACTGCATTTTGAGATTTTGTAGGTGTAAAATCTGCTGAGTATGCTTACAATATGAGAGGCTCTTCTATTATTAGTGTCTTATTGCAGCGTTACGAAAAAGCTGTTACGTATCACAAAAGTTCATGTGTCCTGCAGTGCAGAAACAGTGGCTTGATGTGCCTGCTGTTGGTCCTACCACTGAAATGTTATTTCTGCGGTCGTACGTGATATAAAAGACACATCATATTTAAAAGCTCTGGGAGTAAACTCTGACTTCATGGGAATCCGTGGAGATTTTGCTGTTCTTTTCTTTTACTTGCGATGGTGGAGATTGCTATTTATGATGCCCAGATCTCTGTATCTTTTGGGGTAGCACCACGTGTGAGGCTGTAGTCCCGTGCAGAACTCAGGCTGAGAGCTCCGTTCATTTGTGTGGGTGTGAAGGGTTAACTTTGTGTGGGGTCTGCCAGGCAGCAATAAAATGTGGCAGATCATTACACAAATCTCTGAAAGTAGGATTATGGAAGTGTTGAAGATTGTAACTAAGTGGCAGCACAATGGAATCTCGTTCTTTTCTTTTTTAAATGAAAGCATGGTGTTAGTAGGCATCACATAGCTTACTGGAAATCTGTGTTCCTAGTACTTTTATAACCAAGGAAAAGAGTTCCAGTTGCTTTCTTAGTTCTGTAAGAAAGGTTGATTTTAAAGAAGGAAATTGAGTTAACAGCTTTCTGTGGATCTGGTTTAGATATAGCTTGTTGAAATGATAATCTAGAAAAACAGTAAGTAAATGTATGTAGTAAAAGCTCTCAAAATTTTGCTTTTTTGTTAGTTGCTTTTTAACCTCAAACATTTTAGCTCTTAGTTTTGATATTGTGAAACCTGCTTCTTAACACTAGAACACTATAAAACTTTGGTGTAAATAATTCCGATTTATGCTTGCATAATATGATTAGAAAAGTCTGATCTCACAATCTTTCTTTCTATTTCCTGAAATTTCAAGTGTGTGGAAGTCTTTATCGTTTACAGGAATACTTTATCTTACGTAGCACCAAATAGCCTTCATTAATTCACTTTGTTGTCAAGAATTGTTTTCTTGATATTTATGATATCATACTATTTTAGTATATAAGACATTCAGATTATTATGAAAAAGTACTGTCCCTGCTTATCAGCACAAAAATAGCCGTGAGAAATAAGAGGTCAGTAACTATAAACAAGCCAGTACCAGTTTCTTAGTGGGAATGGAGAGTCGTGTTCGTATTTCCATTTGTTCCCAGGCAGCCTGAATGCTTCATCTCGTCCTCATTTCCTAGTTCAAGCACTCTGCAAGAGAGTAGTGTGTGACCTGAAGCAATGTCAGTGCCCTGGGAAAACTGACCGCCTCCATTCCTAATGACAGCAAATGCTTCTTGAAAGTTCCCCATTAAAAGCAAAATATTCAGTCATCCGCTGAAAGGGGTTACAGCATCTCAAGGCTGAGGATTTCTCATTTTCTTTGCCAGCTATGTGTGCTCAGATGTTTGGCAAGGAACTGCTCAACAACTAGGCAACTGGACTGCTGGTGATCGTGGCTGGAGGGCATAAATCCTGCTAGGACCCTGGAGCTGTCTTTGGGGTGGGTCTGGCTGAAACAGGCTACCCTGAATTCACATAGTGAAGCAGAAATGGCCTCCAGAAGACAGGCGTGGTTTCAGGTGGCCAGCTGCTTTGGCTGGCACATCTGCTGTATGCCAGCAGCAGGGGTGCTGCAGCACCAAGCACGGGGATTCAAGGGGCAATCCCTTCAGCTGTCTGTTGTGTTTTTTGCTGGTGGGGGGAGCACAGAGTGGCACAGCAGATAGGTGTGCTGATGTTTTCATTACCATGGCTTAAGTTTTCTGTAAAGTGCTGCTTTTACACACTTCAGATATGACACAGTGCAGCTGGTGATGCCTCAGGGGCAGACATGTCAGAAGACAAGGATGAAGAGGCACTGAGGGGCAGGCTAGAAAGGCTGAAACCTTACTCATTTCAAGTGATTTCAGTTACTTGGACTATAGGTTCTCCCCTTTAACTTCAGTGGATGTACTTCCTTCAAATAAGGACTGCATAACTTGATTTCCTTCACTGCTGTTTTCTCAGTTTAATTGGTATGCTATTCACTCACCAGTTTTGGAGGGATACGGGGAGAGGAATGCTCTCATCCTTTCATTGTTGTTGAATATAGTCATATGAAAAACCTAAATGTAAACAGATGTCCATTTTAAAAAAGTCAGCATATTGTTGAAATTTAATATTTTTGTTAGCATCACTGAAAAATTTTATTGCAGAACATTCAATCTCTGGTTTATGTTCAAACAATATCGGGAGATTGTTGCTACACTGAAATTTGGATGGTTTTCAATAGGATTGCTCTGCAGCACATATCTGTTTATTTATTTGCTTAGCATCCTGACTGGCTACAATGGGAATGGAAGGATTCCTTTGGCTGCTGCTGCTTGCCTTGGGGAACGGGTGGAGTGACTGACCCCAGGTTTGTCGTCTCCTGTTGTGCAGGGCATGGGGTACTTGTGCAGGACTGTGTCTTTACTTGCATCAAATGTGTTGGAAACAAGAGAGCTTCAGACTGGCTCTGTGAAACGTGACCAGGAGGCATCTTTAAAGAGGGTGGTGGCTAGGTGATGTGTCTTGGCAGTGTTTGGTCTTCAGTGGTGCAAGAGAGGTATGCTCCTCCCATTCTGTAGGATCACAGGACATGGGGAATGTGTGCAGAAAATGGAATATGCAGAAATACCAAATTCCTTTAAGAACTGCATAGAATCACTAGTTACTGATTCAGCAAAGCAATATTTAAATAATAACTGTGCAGCAGTCTGAGTAAATAAAAAACTGCATGCTTGTTTCATGTATGTATTTGCTGAGCAGATGATCCACAACGATGGCATTTGAGTAGCTCCTTATAAGAGCAGTGATAGTTTTGTAGAAAAATCTTTTCAGTCATTTTTCCAGCACATTCACAGTGTAGTTGTTTGAAAGAAAAGTTTAAAACATTTTCCAAATGATAATAGCTAAGTTGGATAGTTTAGCTGAAAATGTCAAAGGTCCTGTTGTCCAGGGACTGCAGCTTTTGCTGCATAAATCTGCATTTGGCAAGATAGAAAGTTCTTGCAGTTAGCTGGGTTGACACGTTTAGCCCTTTTGTGACTCACATTCTGTTTTCATTTGGGGTGGGAGTTGTGAACAGAAAGATGCAACGTATGCTGGAAGAAGGTAAACTTAATAAATGAAAACTTTGATTTTAATTAATTTTAAGCTACAACAAAACGTTATCTTGGTGGAAACACTTCAGTCACTGTGAAATTAAAAAAGGTGCTTGATAAACGTTGTTTCTGTTCTATGAAAATCAGTTTAGAAGTCATCACTGGATCAAGTCTCCTTGGAGCATTGCAAGAACACTGGATAAAATCCAGTTTAAAATGAGGTCAGATTATCCTTGCAATAGCATCCAAACCACGGGGTTAGTTTTTCCTGCCTAAAACAGCTGCAGATAGAACTGATGTTGTGTCTGCTCCATGAGGATTTGTGTGCAGTGCTTCTCCTCAGGAATTCTTACTTTTAAAAGCTATTTCTGTTTTAGAAGACCCAGGTGCCAATTTGTGTCATGCTTTCTCAGTCTAAGAACTGTTTCACTTTGATCAAAACAGTTTTATGATTTAAGTGATATCTTGTCAAATCTATACTACGCAGTTCAGGGAGTGGCAGACTGTACCTGCCTGGCTATTTGTTTAACATGAGGCACAGAACTATGTGAGCATCTCAGCAGTTATTGGATTTGATTCCTATAGTACTCCTGTGAGAAGGGAAATTTAATCTTGATTTTGTGGCTTGGAATTTATAGAACATAGTTGGTTACTTATCTGTCAATACCATAAAGCAGATCTTCGCTGTTGTAGGATCTAATAGGAAGCATCCTGCCTCAAATAGTTTTTTTTTATTTATAATAGAAATATTCTATATAATATGTATATATTATATACATAATATATATTTTCTGTATAATTTCTTCTATTCTTATCTGTCATTCTTGGTGCCAGTAAAGGAAAAATTAAAATATGTGATAAATTTAACTGTTACAGCTATAAATGGATTTTTAGTAGAAACACTGATGGTAGATAGTTTTGTCTCACCAATGTTGTAAGCCTTTTGGAAACAATTACAAAACCATCTCAATTGCTTTCAATGTAAATACAAAAGAAGAAAATGTTGCTAATAGCTCAACCACGCTGCTAGCAGTTGATTTGAAATGGAGCATGTTGAATCACATATAATACCAGCATGCATTCTTCTTCCTATTTCTGGTACTGCTGTGCTGTGCCAAACCACACATCAGTACCATCACTGCTCAGTCCACAGTCACCACCAAAATGGAAGTGATTGTCTTTCAGTGGAAATAAAACATTAGGTCAAGAATTATTTTCTGACTGCAATTGTCTTCTAATGCACTTAGCTCAGATGAAATACATTTTGTTCATATCTCGTTCTCATGAGCCATCCCTATGATGTCTTTTGAAGGACTTGCAGCCAGTATTTAAAGGCTGTAGGGGAACTTTCCAGGATTCTGTATTTGCTGCTCGTTGCAGAGTGTCTTTGTACTTACAGAAGTTTGCAAATGGAAAGGAGATCTAGAGTCTGTAAAAGAATATGACCCAACACGTACAGGTAGGATTCCAAGCCTGGTGTAAGAGCTAACTCCTAGAGTACTGGGGCTGCCTGTTACTGCCCTCTTGCCTTATAGCAAGGTGGGCTGCTCTGTGTTACTTGCTTGGCAGCTGCACTTCAAGCTTGGAAGGCTGTCTTCTATAATGCAGAAGCAGAAGGCTTCTGTGATGCATCTGTGCAGCCCAGGACAGCGCACGTTTCCAGATCAGGTCTTCACATGCACTGTAAATATTTTAACTTGCAAAATATCATGTCTGTGGCAGATACCAACCTACAGTAATTCCCAGTTGTAACTGATATGTCTTCCTATTTAGAACATTCTATAGTCAAGAAAAATACCTCCATCTGTTTTGAATTCTCTTGCATCTTCACTGGAGTTCTCAAGAGTATGCCACTAATTTAATATACGATTGTGCTCTGCATTCATGTTGTGTATAAGATGGTCAATATACAAGCAATAAGCTCTGGAATAGCTGAAGTGTTAGCATATGTAAACTTTATCCAGCGTGAATACTTTGCAGGCTCAGTATTCTCTGGCATATTGTAACAGGAGCTCTCTGGTGTTTTAGAGAGCAACACAATTTAGAATATTTATTTCATCAGTAATCTCCTTCCTCGCAGAATCTGAATAGTTCATTTGCTTGGCAACATCTCCTGTCCAGCAATGATTAATTCCAGAAGAATAGCAGCTAATATAACTTGAGAGCTGCTGTGGTTGTGTTTTTTTTCTTCAGACTTTCCTCTGTTTTCTTTTAAGGACAGTCATTGCCCTGGATAGAATTTTACTGCTCCCTTGCAATGACAAAGTTATGCCAGTTCATGTCTCCTAGTCATGACATTCTCCTATTTCACTGCAGAGTATTTTAGAATTTAGGAGAATGCCAAATAAAAGGAGAGCATTGAGCAAGAAGGGATTTCTAATCGTTCTTAATAATCTGGCTATTGAATAACAGCGTAGAACCCTCTTGTGTTCTTCTTTAGGAGAAGTGGGGGATTTTTGTCCCCACATCCTTAATTCCTTGGTATGGATTGGGCGTCACATTTGAGAAGGCTCCTTAAACGATTTACACTGGCTTATTTTCACTAGAAGAGCAGGCAGTGCTTCAGGAGGGGGGAGGGGAGCTGCCAAAAGTGTGCACATATAGATTGTTTTGGTGTCTGAGCCAGTGCAGAACAATTTCAATGGAAAATGGATAATGGTTAGCATCAGCTTTTGTACAGATGCTTTTTGGCTAAAAGAGAGGTAATTTATATTTGAAGTCTGTCGGTGTAACGCATTATTTTTTGCTATAGTATTTTTGCTGAAGTTTCCCCTTCTCTCCCCCTTGAATTCTTTGCAGTTAGTGAAGCTGCCTCTGCTATTTCAACCCAAACAGCTTCATCCTCCATTAAGGTCTGTGCTAAGTAAACCCTACATCACAAAATGCTTGCCCTCTCTTTTTGGATAGTATTTGTGAATAGCTTACATATTAGGCAGCAGTCTTACTGCCAAACTTGAAACAATTACTGTATCGCTATGGTGCATTGACTCCAACTTGAGGTAGAAGCGGGGAGAAGTGCTTTAGAGAATCTTAAGGGAGCTGTGTTAATGTGTGTCCCTTCTTACATAGTATGTTAACAAGCATTAATTGATGCAGATGCTTTAAAATGATTTGCACATTTAAACATCCAATCCTTTCCCTCTACTCCCAATCGCCTTGGGAGAAATGAATATATCTAGACTGGACACGGTTGCTTAACTTAGCTTTCTTGGAGGTTTGGCAACATTTTTGAAATGTCCCACATCTCCAAAAGTTGCTATTGTGTTGTGCTTAGTAGTAGCTGGGCAGCGTGGCCACAAAGCCATAGGCTCCTCGGCCTTTAGCATTCACTGCAAGGTTATTAGAAATAGTGGCTTTAAAACCTTAAAATTCCATTTCACAAAAGTGAAAGACTTTGTTTGAGATCTTTGAAATGGTTCTGATGCTTTCATGCATAGGTAACAGTTGGTTGCTGGGTATCAAACTAAAATGTATTAGAAAATGAAGCTTTTAAAAAGTGTGGTCTTTATTTCTCCTTCAAGGTGATACATACTTAGTTATGATCAAGGAGAAACATCTTCTTATGGGGGGTCTACTGAAGTACTGGGTGATCATCTAGCATTTCTGTTATTAGAGGTTGATGATTTTTCCACTCTCCTCTTAAACTGTTTATGCTGAATGTGGTCTGCTGAATGAGAGAGTCTAAGGCTGGTAGAGACTAGGAAGTCTTAGCTGCCGCTCTGGCCTGTTATCTCCTGTCCAGTTCACAGGACACATCAGAACATTTTATTCTCTTGCCTGTACGCTGTAGAGATTCTCATCCCCTCTGTTTTTGCAGAACAGCACTTTTTCTAGCTAGTGACAAAGCCCTTAGGAAGGCCAAGCAAAATCGCAGCTTCCATTTCTCACATACGTACAGCCTGTTTGCAGGAAATTAAATGGGTTTGACAAGATTTTTATCTTGACAAATCCATACTAGCTGCTACTGTTGCCCTGGTTATTTTATAGGTGCTTACGAATAGAGGGTTTGATTTCTTCAGGCAGAATTTTTTCAGGAAATGGAACTGAGTTCACTTGTTCAGCATTTCCCTGCCTCTCCTTACTCTGCTCTTGTTAGCTCAGAAACTGTCTGTCCCTTTTTAGATTTCTGTCATCTGACACCTGCTCCCTAATTCCCGAGGTAAAAACTGCCCTGAGATGACTTTTGCCAGTGCCTGGGGGCAGCTAAGTCCAGCAGAAGCATTCCAGGCACCGTGGCTGTGCCATGGGGCTCTCTGGGGCCCTTCACGTCCCCTTGTGCAGCCATTGCAAGGTCTGAAGGAGACCTACTGGAGCAGATCTTGTATTAAAATGCTCTGTTATCAGACATCCTATTCTTCTCCTAAACTGGGAGAGAAGGGAAGTGGGAACTCTGGCTTTATCCTGGTGCCCAGTCACCAGGAGTGCAGAATCTGGTCGTGCCCAGGCCAGAGCTGGTGGCAGCCAGTTCCTGGGATCAGAGAGGAAGCTGGGGCTCTCTGCTGCTCCTCACTGCCTGCTAGTTTGATTTTCCCAGATCCTGGCTCACCAAGGTGGTACCTTTCAGTTTTCTGCAGGGACCTTAACACCTAGCAATCAAAGCCACTAAAGCTCAGGAAACCTAAATAAAAGAGAAGCTAAAATTAGAAGCCAAGTTGCTAAGAAATCTTGACACCGAGCAGTGATTGTTATGGGCTTTTCTATAACAATAGTCTTGAAAAGAAACATAACGTGAAACCAAATCTCCATACACTGAATGTTTAGGATTTTACCTGCTACCAGAGGGAAAGCAGCTTTAAAGTTAACTCTCTGAACTCCAGTTTGTCGGCATCTTGTTGAAAACACTGTTATAGTGGACATTCATTTTAAACTAATGTTTATGAAAATGTAGGAAATACATACCTTTGGTGAGTATGCAAATAAAAGCGCAGAACTTTGTAACTAATCCATAAGAATTTATGTGCTTACTATCATTTGTCTAGGCTGTGGCAAGAGGCCAGAGAAATACACTTAGGACATTTTAGATCCAGTAATAGTTATATTAAGTTATTAATATTGAAATAAGCAAAATTCCCTACTAGTATTCCAGAAAATCTCAACTCTCTATTAAAAGTGTTTTTTGTTTTTCTTTTTTTACTTAAGTTCAGCATTCAGTGCATAAGGCTCAGTCAAAACATACTGGCATGAGCTTCCTTAGGTCCAGTGTCAGTATCCACGGGGCTGATAATTGACTGCTACTTGCTTCTATTCTATTCTTTCTTCAGTGGCTCTGAACGTGGTCATTTCTTGGTGGTGTTCCAGAGCAGAGACTCTTCAGTCACAAGCCCCTAAAGAAGGCATTAAGTCTTCTCTGTTACTTTGCCCATCAATGCATGCATGTGTTAAGGATCGTATGTAAGATGTATAGAAATAGATGCAACTGTAAAAATAGATGAATAGATGAATAGGTAAATAAACATACTTAGCACAGGTTTGGGCTTCTGTTCTTAGCTTTGAAGATGGAAATCCCAGCCCTTGCATGGATACTTACACTCTGGCATGAATGCTTACTGGCAGTCTGTGCTGCAGTACGTTTAGTCGCTTGTGGAGCAGCCAGTGTACAGGAACAGGAAAATAGCTCACCTGTATTATAAGCTGAAAATGCATTCAACTGTGCATACTTATACTTTCAATAAATTACACAGTGTTGACTGATAAAATAGTGTAATTGTTTAGTGATAAGAATAGCAGATTTTGTTAAGGACCAGCAGGTATCTATGGCCCCTTAACAGAGTAACTAAACGTGTGTGTGTATACATTTATATGTACATCTTTCTGTATGTATGTATATATGTGTGTGTAGGTCACTCCAAAGGTAATGCTTCCTATTTATTTCCATTGTATTGCTTCCTACTTATTTCTACAGCAGATATGAAGAGCACAATAGTACTGTTTGATAGGGCAAATTTTCAGCTACGAATGTTTTTTTTCAACACAGTCACCGCCGTTAGCTGTGTGTTTATACCAGCAGTGAACAAGAACCCACAAACCACACATAGAAATCTGCACCACTGGAGATGCCCCACTGTCAGCACAGCTGAAATGCACTGCCCGTCATCTCAGCATGCTCACATCCACTGCTTAGTTTCCATAAAGGTTCAACAAGCATCAGTGAATGTCAGTGGATACAGTTTCTGTATGGAGGAATTCAATCCCACCCCTTCACTTTGCCCACACTTCCGTGGCAGACACCATTTTGTCAGAGTGCTCCTCTGCTGCCATCTGTCACACAGCAGCAGCACGTAATGGAATATTGGTGGGAAGGTTCAACCTCTGCTGCCATACCACCAACATCCAACTGTGACACATAATTTGTATTGGTCAACATAATAAAATAGAAGGCATTACTTTTGGAATTATATATATTGGAAAATCATCTGATCATTTTTTGCAAGTACTGACAGAAAAAATTTGTCTTTAACAAAATTGTTAGGTTGCTTTATTTTTTTTTCCTGAGCTTCTCTAAGTTATTTAGCTTAGCATCAGAAGGCATTTTGACTTTAATGTAATCTACAATTTTCAGAGCAAATTATGAAAGAAAGGAGAAATTTGTTGCCCAGTCATGCAACAGAATGAGTCAGTGAGAGCTGGCTCATTCTGTACAAGAGCTTGACAGCAACAAAGAGCAGAATTCCATGTTCCCTCCTTCTGCTGCTGTCAGGTTTTGCCATTAGGTAAATTCTTATATTCAAATTGAAGAAAGGATGCACTTCATTGAGGAGGGACTTGTTGAAAAAGCAAACCTCTAACTTACATGAAGACTTCACTGGGTCACAAATATTAGTAAGGTATTCTGCATGTCCTCGTTAGGAATGCTAGTGGATACTAGATATCTGGATGATGCACTCACAGTCTTTTCATTTTAAAGAAAAGCATTACTTTGTGCAATGTTACTATTCAAATACAGAGTTCATGTTTTAATAGTAGAGAGATTTCTAAGACATTTAACTTCATAAGCGAAAATATATTCCCGTAATCCATGACTGAAAGCTTTTGTGTGGAATGTTGCTAGGGGCTTCACAAGCCCAAGCTTGAATCTCCTTGCCTACCCGTCTACCATGTGCACTTATTACTCTGAGGTGTGACATGAAGACCTTATTTAATAGAAATGATTTTAATAGAAATGCCAAAGAACTCTGGGGAAAGAAGGCAGGATTTGAGGTTACATTTACTAGCATTGCGAAACGATTGATTTTCTGCAGCAGTTTTTTATGTTTCTATTTCGGAAATATTTGGGGGCTGCTTGTTTGCTGACGGAGAGAATTTTGTTTCAGGATACACATGTGGATTCAACCTCAGATTTTAGAGATCAGTAAGATTCTCAGGTAATCAAATGCAAACGTTTAAGTCTTGTAAATTTTAAAGGCTGGCAGAAAGCAGTATCAAGCTGCTTTCAGAAGATGCCAAACTCCTAGCAGCTGGGACAGCTACTCTCAGCCTCCCTCAGGAAGCAGTCGGCGTTTCATGAGATAGAGCACTTTCTGGTGTATGTTGTTTTGTTGGATTTTTTTCCTCCCTGTCCTTAGTTTGGGCTCTGATAATACATTCTAAATCTTTTCATTTTATTTGTAATGAGTCCTATATCATGTTCCTGCAAGAGAAGGCATCGTCCTTGAAATCCTGGTAAGTCTCTCTGCTGTAAACAGTTTTTGAAGGCTATCAGCCCGTATGATTACTAAATAGTTGATTTAGTCCAATTTACGTGAATTAGCCTGCTATGCCACTGAAGAGTATGTTGAGGGGATTTTTTTCACTGCCCTTTAGAAGTACCTGTGCTTTTTGTTAATCATCTTTACTGAGGGCTTTACTGATGCAATATTAGCTCTTTCTGGACATAAAGGGAAGCAAAAACTGTTGAGTTCAAGCTGCTGCTCTCTGTATTTCTTCTACTTACCTGATTTTTTTTCATAAATTTGATTTTGCACACTGAGAGCTGTTATTCAGAGCTTCCTCAGGAGTGAATCCTACATAAAACTGTCATCTTCTGGGTGCTCTGAAGGCCAGAGAGCTTAAGTCTGTGTGGCTGCTGAGCACTGCATGCAAGGTTAAGTGGTTAGATTGTAAATACAGATTGCCTTTTTTCACTGCCAGAGAAGTGCTTTAGCCTCTGTTTGCACGGAGCAGTGGAGACATCCAGTGGCCAAGACTTGCATGGTTGACAGTTGTACTCAGAATTCTGGCAGACGTGAAAATAGTCCTTACTAGGTTTTTTGTTGGGGTTTGTTTGCTTTAAGCGGGTTGCATTTGGTATTATTTCTTAAAGCTGATGCCTGCAGAAGCAACGACTGTGCCTCGTTGTGTCATTTAAAGGACTACTGGCCCTGAGCTGCAGGTGAACATCCAATTTGTGGCAGTTCCATTGGACCAGCAGTAGTTACTGCACAGATACTCACACAAACCCAGTCAATGCTTTGCTGAACTGGGGCCGATAGCATGTTGACATCTAAGGTTTTGGTTTATATTCTTTACAGCAAGCAGAAATCTTACAGTTTTGGTAAACAAATATTGTGTGTTTATTTAAAATAGAAATGCAAAACTCTGTTTTGACCACTGATTGAATCAAATTATTTTAACTAAAAAAAATAGGCTAATGCTTTCTAAAGCCTTTAACCAAAATTCTACAGCAATGTGAGGGCATAGAAATAGCCCCACTTGGGAAGGACTGGCCATCTTGGAGTATGCAGTGATTTGTGGCAGGCACAGAGGTTTATAGATGCTTTGTTTCATTATGACTCAGTAATGTTATTAGTAAGATTTCCCCAGTGTTTATAAAAGCTGTAACCAGAGTAGTCGTGTAATGTATTCTGATAACAGTTCCATACCATTTGCAGTTATAAATGCTTGGTGTTTATGTCATAGAGCAACTGTGTTATTGTTACTGTGCAAAACCCCTCCTTCTGTGGGTTATCACTATTTCTGAATGCTGTAAAAAAGAAAAAAGCTCTGTAGGTTTTTAAGGCAGCTCTTTGGATTTCTGCTTTTTTTAGAAGTAATTCAAGATGGCAGAGATGACTGAGCTCATTGTGGGCATTTCAGCAGCTTTTATTAAACATCATAACTTCCAGATACCTACACTTTTCTCCTTTTACAGGGTGACCCAGGGTGAACATTCATGCTATGCTAAGGCACATTTTTAGGCAGTCAGGAAAAAAAAAAAAAAAAGATTTCATAAAGTCACATCAAATTTATACCTGTTGCTGGTTTCCAGATGTCCAACTAGTCAAGAGAGACTTCTGTGTGTCTGTTTTTATGAATGACTTATTTCCGGTTGGTTTCTAGTAATTTCATTGGGGAATAATGATCAACTTTCCAGCTATTTTTTAATGGATGACAGCAAATCTGTAAGACATCACTAATAGTTTTTTAATGACACTGGGATCTGGGAGAAATTGAGAAACCAGAAAAACTAGAATAAACGATCATGTTTGCAAATTGCTTATTGCCAAAAACACTAAATATGAGGTAGAGATGGTGGAAAATCAGAGCCAGTCAGAAAGACACAAACACAAGTGGAAAGAGGGAAGAGGCATCATGGGAAAGCTGGCAAGATACTTGAGTTCCTTCAGTTACTTAGGCTTCTGAAATTCCATTGCAAGGGAGTTGGAACAAGGATGGTATGCATAATATTCATTTATTGATCAGAAAGCTTGGACAAGTACAGTATTTTTAGAAAGGATATTTAAATCAAAATGTCTGATGTGCATCAATATTTCAGGATCCACATATTATAAATAAACTTTATTTTCTGTACTTCTTTTGTTTAGTTACAGAGCCACTTAAGGTTTCATCTAGTTAGTAAAATAAAGATTTTCACAGGCCATATCTGCAACTAGCAAGCAATTGGTGGTGGAAAATATGCTCTAATGGTAAGATTGACTTTGTTAAGTAATTAAAATAGTAAATTGGTCCCATAATCTTCAGGATGGGTTGCTCAAGATAGTTCAACCTCATTGGAGTTGATAGATAGACTCCTGTTACATTCAATGAGTTACAGAGAGTGGCCCATTTTCAGTATTCATTTTTGCTTAGCAGCCAGAACCTTTCCCCAGCCTAGTATCTCACAAAGCTGTAAGTTCTCAACAGAGTGCAGGCAGCCTGGCTGCCCATGTGTTTGTTGCACAACACAGAGCACCCTACTGGAAGGAGCCAGTTGGCTTAATGAGGTTATCACGGGATCTCTGCTGGTCAGCCCAATTCTGCCTGCGTGGATAGATCCTGGACAGCCGCTGAAGTACCAGAGCTCAGAGGCTGTCATCCTGACAGCTCTCTGTGCTTCCCTATGTTGTAGAGAAGAGATTTTTCCTCGCCTCATTGATCTCAAAAATCTTTATAAGGTTCAGCTGTGTGCAGGTCACAATACTTTGCATTAAGGGCAATATAGGTTCTATATATGACACGTGTCTCAAAGTTCCTCATGACTATTTCACATAGGACTTAGTGGATTTGGGAGTAGAACAAACTCTGGTCTGTCCAGGTAAAGACGAAGAGTTCGTTTGAATACCTTCCTTCTTTGATTTCTCATATTTGTTGGAATGTAGCTGCAGTCTTTTTATAAAACGTTGAATACATACATACATATATATATATATATATATATATATATATATATATATATACATTGGATACATATACATATATATATAGGATACGTACACACATATATGTATGTCTTACTATTTAAACCTTGCGGAAGGATGATTTTTACATGCATATCAAGTTATTGAGACCAGCTGAAGTAATAAACTGCTACATTACATGAAGAGAGGAAAAGTGGAAGTAAAAAAATTTTATCCCTTAGAGTGAAGAATGGAAAACAATTTTTTTCAAGATATAAACCAAAACGAAACATCAGGGCCAGAGTATTAGAAGTTTATAACTGAGCTAACAGTTAACAAAACTGAAAGGAGAAAAGTAAAAAATAAACACATCTCCTTCTGGTTATTGTCGAAAGATGTTCCCAAGCCTAAGGAGGAGAAAGTATCAAAAGAGACTTAAGTAAACATATCACGCCACAGTAGCCTTTCTGTTGGGAAAACAAATGTGGTTATTTAGAAATCAGGCAACAGGTATCTGTGCTGTAAGAAACATTGTTCTTTCTGGCCACTTCCAAAAACTTTTAGTTCAGTTTTAGTTCACACTGCTAGAAGTGTATTGAACTTGACTTTGTTTTCCTGTATGTATGTACTTACATGTAAGCAAAGCGTTCAAACAGAAACTTTGGTTTCACAAAACTGTAAGTTCTGCCTTATATACAGCACATGTTAAATTATGTCTCCTGAATGGAAGAAACCATTGCTTTATTTGGATGACTTCATGCTGTAGACTTACGAATGAGTTTACTGATGAGTACAGTGAATACAGCAGCCGGAGACTTGTCAGGCTCTCCTTGCATTACAGGTCTTCCTGCTCTGCCCTGCAGACTGCCATAGGATAGTCAGTGTGTCAGCCTGAGCCCAACCTGCAGGCCCATTGCTGAAATCCCAGGACACTGATAGAGTAAAATTAATGTTACATGGGCAGGCGAGCAAATCTCTTAAAAGCTCTTCCAGTGCTGGCTCTGCCCCATTAAACTTCCTGTGAAGCAGATTCATAACTTCTATTGTAAGCACTGATTACAGCCTATGGCATGCTAGGCCCTGAAAATTGCCGAGCTGTGTAGAGACAGTTTGTTCCTGGAACAATCGATTCTGACACCTCCTGGATGAGTGCATCTTGGCTCGGTTACGGAGATGCACTGAAGTTGACTTTACAAGGCAGTGTGCACATAGAATGAAGACTAATGTAAATTTACTTAATCGCATAATGTAATATTAATGTGGACGTGATGTTTCCTTGCCAAGAGTGTGCATGCCACTTCTCTTTGGGCACCCCCAAGGCATGTTTCTTATGTTGCAGAGCTTGTTATTAACTATTTTTAGATCTTTAGGCAAACTTATAAAAATTGACAAATGGTAAAAGCATTTGGTAGTGTTTCACAGAGAGCTAGTACTGCCACACAGATAACAACAGGGAGTCTGGATCTCACATTAAATCAAGCTTTGGACTGAGGGTCCATCAGTGAGAGTTTGTACATTCCAGTCGCTACCTCACAGCATGTAGAACGTGACAGTTCTTTGCTCAGCCATTTGCTCCCGTTGCACCTACAGCTGGCATCAGCAGATTTAACGTGCGTGCAGGGAGTGACGGTGTGTGTTCCAAGCAGCCTGCAACCTCAGGATCTGAAACAGAGAGGAGAAACTTACTACATAGGGGCAGCCAGTGTGCACTTGTGCACAATTATAGATTTCTTTCATTACCTTACTGATCATCTGCAGTTGGTTCTGGTTTGCACATGATTTCCTGGCTTTTTGTTTTGTTTTTGTTCTGTGGCTCTTCCCGCCCGCATCCCAGCACCAGGCGCCCCCTGACGGCCGGGCTGCGCCTCTGGCGGGCGGACAGCAGATTTCTCTCCCTCGATGTGCAGCTGGCCACAGGGCGAGCCCGACTCAACGAGGGGTTTCAGTTCAGCACGTGTTCCCTTACTGTCCCTTGTGGTTAAATGTCCTGTCCTATGCTTTTCCTCCGTAAGGAAAGCTGTGTTCTGGCTTGTTCTTCCCTCCTGTGGGCTGTTCTTCCCGGCTCCACACGGAGGCACAAAATGGTGCCATGGCTGCTCCCTCAGGTCAGCATGTCAGCCCAGACTTCCTAGTGCGTACTGCTGCTCAGGTCAGCAAAGAGGCCTCACCACAAAACCACCACAGCGGCCTAAGCTAGAGCACCAGCTGTTGGTCGTGGTGTGGGAATATACAGAACCCAGCTCTGCCATTTGGAAAATACTGCAGTGGGGTGCAGTTGAATTTTTCTGCTCAAACCCGTGCCCTGAAATTGCATTTAAGCAGCCTGCTTAGAGGAAATGAAGCATGTTGCTACCTGGTTGTGACTGCTTGTATGGAAGGGTGGGAGGTGATTTCCAGCACAAGCCTTGAGAAGGGCTCCCAGTCTGGCAGCACGCGTGCCTAGGATGGCCTGGTGTACTCACAGCCCATGTGACAAGGCTATTATGAGAAGCATAGCAAGTTTTTAGGCTTAGATTATGTTTTCAATATGTAAAGTAAAAACCAGATATTGCATGTTAGCAGGCTTGCTTACTGAAGTATTATTCTGCTTGAGTTAAGTCAATAATGAATATTTCTGGCAGTCTCCTCACAGTAGCGTTGTATTTCACCCAAGTGGACTGTTTAATAAGGTAGTTTAAATGAATACGGTGAGAAGTTCCACAAAGACTTGGTTGTGTTAAGATAGGCATGAGAAGCAAATAACGTTAGGGAGACATGTGAAACAGTACCTGTATAGTGAACTGTCTTAGTAACTGTGTTATGCCTTTTAAAAGAGCCCATTTTTGAGTAATGTCTCTTGCTGCCAGCTGCCTTGGCAGGCCTTCAGCTTGTGGCCTTAGTCTATTCCCTGAGGTCAGATAGATGCTTTTGTAAAGGCTGGGATCATATGACAGTACTAAAACACATTGCCTGTGTGGAATCAATCTCTTCACAGCTCATTGTTTAATCAATGTTTTTTGTCCAATTGCCAAGCCAATAGTGTAGTTTGACATGGGATTAAAAACACAACAGTTGAGGCAAAAGACTGGGTAGGAGAAGTGTCAAGATACATGGAAAGTTAATTGGTGTTAGAGTACTTTTTACTACTTTGGTCTCTTGTTTTGCAAGGGAGTTCTCAAATATGTTCTTTTGTGATTTATGCATAGTAAATACACCACACTTTTACAGATCCTAATGGAAGATACCTGTCACTCAGAAGGAGCTATTCACTTAGACTCTTAGGCAGTCAAAAGGTTTTTTCCATCTTTGAAATCTGGGAACATTGTCTCTAAAGGTAGTATTTGGTATATGTCTGACCAAGACAGTGCCTTGCACTTTCTCATCAAGCGAATCTGAATTTTGAATGTTGAAGGCAGAGACTCTAACTCTTTGTTTAGGATTTATTTTTGTTTTATTTATTTATTTTGACCACTGAAAGCAAGTGAGCTCAGCATGACTGTTATTATTTATACACTACTTTAGCATTATAGTAGGCTTGCACAGCAAAAAGAAAGAGGGAAGTCCAGGGAAAAATGGGATGGTTCAACAGGTAATTTATTTAACTTTCTCCTTTTCAGAGTCTAGAAGGCAAACTGAGAACTTACAGGATAAGTATTTTAAAGGATCAAAACCAAACAAGACATACTAGGAGGAGGACAGGAATGTGAGGCTTCAGAATCCTTGAACTAAAGGAAATAAACATAAAATCTACAGACGTTTAAGAAAATGCTGGTTTCTAGTTTGGTTTTAGGGAAAGGAAAAATAAGAAAATGTATTTTTTTATGCGGAGGTTGTAAAAATAGGGCGCTTTCAGAGAAGGACAATGATTTCAGTGGAAAGGGTATTGAAATTGAATTACATTCAGTTGAGAATTCTGAAAGTAGTTTTGTGTGAGGTATCTGAGCTGATAACGTTACTCAGTTCGTCATAAAAGCTGTTATACTTGGGAATTGAACTGCAGGAAAGATCTCACTTTTTTAAAATTTTGTTTTATTTAAGAACTAAGTGAAGTCCTTGGGATGATATGATAGTGAATCTGTCTTAACAGAGTAGTCAGTGGAAAAACTGCATAGTTGAGCATAGCATTTGCAAAAAGGGAAAGCGAACTGGTGATTGACCTCGTTTCAAATCAGTAGAGCTATTAAAGGATTTTAACAAAAGATTGTGAGACACAGTTGATCACATACATGAGTGGCAGGTAAAGTTAAATGTATTTTTCATCATGCAGATGAGGTTCAAAATTCAAAATTGGCCTGCACTATTCCTGCGTCCCAGTAGGATGTTACTGAAGTTGAGCTATGAGTTAATTTCTTTCACAGAAGATAGATGTTAAACACGAATGTGAAATTATTGCATGTATTTATTTTGGTCAGGTGTTATACTTTAGATCATACACGTCCAGCCTGCTAGTTCTGTGTTTTTGTTGCCTGCTTTTTTCCCTTACCTTTTAATAAAGAATCAAATAAATAAATGAATAAATAAAAAGTTGTGCTAGTTATACACATTATAATATATTATATATGTGACCCAGTACAATTCCTCATCACTCAATACAGAACAGGCAAGCTGAAAGGTTGGACACCCATGCATGAAGACTCAGAAATATGCTATGAGTCAAGTGGAACATCCTGGGAGTACTGCGCGTTAGCAGCTAACTGAAGTATAGAGTGTTTCCTTTGGTGTTGTGATATTGCAGTGGATTTCAATTATGCCGTAGGATATGAGTTGAAGCTTTGTGAAGTTGGTGGAATTTTTGTTCTTTGATTATGTCAACGGGAAAGATTTTGTTGTCGAAATAATTCTGTTTGTACTTCATTGCCACTGTGATTCTTAGTTGGAAAGAAACTGAAGGTATTGTTGTTTCAGTTGGCAAATAGGAGTAATTAAACGTGTGCAACTTTAACATGACCGATGATTTGAAGTAGAATGACTACAGATGTATTAATGAACTTGACAGTGTGAGATGCATGGTGTGTTAGGCTGATCTCTTTGAGTAACAGAACCTTACATGAGAAGGCTGTGTCTTGTCTTTGTTCTTCGCACTCAGTGTTCTGTGGTCTGGTTTCCTTCTGGCTCTTGCCAGGTCTGGAGGTTTTATTTGGGATGAGCTTTCATGAGGTTTTGTACAGTGACATGCACTTACAGCCCAGAAGGCCAACCATATCCTGGGTTGCATCAAAAGATGCATGACCAGCAGGGGCAGGGGGTGACTCTGCCTCTCTACTCTGCTCTCGTGAGATCCCACCTGCAGTACCGTGTCCTGTTCTGTGACCCCCAACACACGAAGGACAGGGAGCTGTTGGAGCAGGTCTAGAGGAGGCCCATGTAAGAGATTATTCTTTTACACTTATTATTTGTGCTTTGTGACACAAATATTGAAAATTTGATCGCACTATAATGCTGTGTACCTCTTGATTACATTTTGTATTTTGGTTGCAGTAGTACTATGTTTTATGTTGTTGTGGGAGGTAATGTTGTACCTCTATTTGTTATATTTGTTATTGTTAAATGTGTGGTTATTGTTAAATGTGTGGTTATTGTTAAATGTGTGGTTGTCACTTTTCTCCCTTCTGTTCATCACGTAACATTGGTGTTACCACTCTTGAAGAATCTCGGGTTGGTGCCTGGGGCGAGTTGATATTGTGTGCTGTTGCAGCTCTTTGTTTCTCGCATGGTTCCATGTTTTATCCAAGGTGTTGTATCCTTGATTTACATTGTAACTACTTCAACTGAGGACCAGTCCCATGAGGACAACAGTTATAACCAAGCCTGGAAAATGAAACATTTGATTCCCTTCCCCCTCCCTCCTTTACCCTTATGCTTGCTGTCTTTTTCTCACCGTCGTGGATCCCGTTTTAAGCAACCTTTGAGTCACGGGGTGGTGTAGGAGGTTATTCTTTTGCACCACTGTCCCAAAGCTCGCTGAGGAGCACTGATGGACACGTCCTGGTCAAGGTTGAGAAATCCTTTATCTGAACATTTTTCAAGCCAGGGGCAATGAGAGAGAGATAAGTCCCAGCTTAATGACTGGGAAGCAGTCTTTTGTGTGGCCTTGAGAGGCCACAAAGATGGTCAGAGGGCTGGAACACTTCTCCTATGAGGACAGGCTGAGAAAGCTCCAAGGAGACCTTACAGCGGCCTTGCAGTCCCTGAAGGGGCCTATGGGAAAGCTGGGGAGGGACTTTTTATAAGGGCATGTGGCAACAGGACAAGGGGAAATGGTTTTAAACTGGAAGAGAGTAGGTTTAGATTAGATATTAGGAAGAAATTCTTTGCTGTGAGGGTGATGAGACACTGGAACAGGTTCCCAGTGAGATTATGGATGATCCCTCTTTGGAAGCCTTCAAGGCCAGACAGGATGGGGCTGTGAGCAACCTGGGCTAGAGGGAGGTGCCCCTGCCTATAGCAGGGGGGGTAGAAATAGGTGATCTTAAAGGTCCCTTCCAATCCAAAATCATTCTGTGTTTCTATGATTCTACAATTATAAATTTCTAGCTTTTTGAAGTGTAGAGGTGTCTTAGTTTCAGCTGGGATGGACCTTCTTCAGAGTGTGTGGTGTCATACTGTGGTTTGGTTCCAGGAGGAAAACAACACTGATAACACATGAGTGTTTATAGTTGCTGCTAGAGTAGTGTTGTAGCCAAGTGTTGTGGAGCCAAGGCCATTCTCTAATTCTAGTTCTGATTCTGTGATTCTGTGATTCTCATTGAAGGGCCCAAGGAGCTGGAAGGGAACAGAATTGGGACAGCTGTCATAAATTGGCCGAAGGGACATTCCATAGCATACAGCATCACGCAGAAGGAGTTTTGATGAGTGTGAGAGTTCATCTCTCTTTCTTCTGCTGTTTGGGTATGCCAGCTGGGCATCTGCTGGGGAGTACTGAGCAATTGCTTGTGCATCACGTGTTTTATATACATACATATATATACATAGATATCTATATATTGTCAGAACTTATTATTCTTTTCCTTTTCTCTGTCTTAGTAAATAGCTTCATCTCAACCCACAAGTTTTACTTTTTTTTGCAGTTCTCTCCCCCATCCCACTGGGAAGCAAGGCAGTGAGCAAACAACTGTGTGGTGCTCAGCCACCTGCTGGCATAAAGCACAAGTGGAAAAAAGCCTTTGGATTTTTTTTTAAATTTTCACATATATTTTTAAAGCGTTTATTCTAATAAAAATTTGTGTATTGTAGGTGAACTGACCAGTTAGTGAGTATGTGAGCCTAATCTGAGACATGTCTTTCTGATGGCAGTGTAATGTGACAACATTTTGGAGATATGAAGCATCAAAATACTATGCTGTGAGAAGACTCAATTTGGAAAGATTTTCTAAAAGTTTAAAATACTCTGGGTCACTTAAAAACATATCTGTCATTAAAGGCTGAGATACTGTTTGACTTTTCATTAAGTATGTACAAGTGCTTACATTGGAGTTGCTTTCTTGTTCAGCATTCATTTGATGTAGACATTCACATTGCATTCTTGCAAACCACAGGGCTAGTTTAATATAGTTTTCTTTGTTAACATTACTGCTCTGGTCTTCCTAACAAGATTTTTTTTTTGGTCTTTTTCTACAGTGAAGGGAAGTCAGAAGTGTGAGCTGAATTGCCGTGCTATAGGCTACCGATTCTATGTGAGACAAGCTGAAAAGGTGATAGATGGGACACCGTGCGACCAAAACGGAACTTCAATCTGCGTGGCAGGGCAGTGTAAGGTAAGGTTATTATTGGCAGCAGGTTGGCTGTCTGTGCTGAACTCAGCCTGTAGATACTGAAATTCTAACAGAGGTTGATACGACTTTACCCGTGAAATGGTGTCAACTTTTTATTTTTTAGCTGATCTGAGAATCGCTAGCTTACGTTATTGCATGTTTTATTTTCATATCTAATTTGTTTGTCTACTAAGAGCAAACTGTGGAATGCTGAAAGGCAGGATTCAGAAGGTGTTCTGGCTGCCATTAAGGTGACTTAAATATCTAGCTTTCTATAAATGAGATTCTGTGGAATAATCAGAATAAAAACACTGGAAACTTAAATAAGAGAGAAATGTAGTATCTTCCTTTGTTTAAACTTCAGCATGGAGGTATTTTTTTCAGTCTGCAACATGAGAAGGTAACTGACGAAACTATTATTTGATTGTGTTTTAGCTGGTATTATTTTTCTACTTGGCCTATGTTTGCCACTTTTAAGATTCATGCCTTACTGGCTGTCCATTTACTCAGCAGTGATGTTCTCTTAGAAAATACTGAAACGAATGGCAATTTTTCAAGGATTTGGAAGGACTTTTTGCAGTCTGCTCTCTATGTTCTCTTTGTAATGCACAAGTACACTCTGCTTTTTCTACAAGATGGTAGCAGTCTTAAATATTTTTGAACAAAATGTTTATTTCTAACCTTTGTTGAAGTAAGATTAGTGAAAGCAAGTATGACACAAATAATCAGCAAGTAGCGTTTGGCACTTGAATAATGTTTGTTGGCAAAAGAAACAGAAGTAGGTCATAAATGATTCATGGACTTTAATTGTGAAAGGTCAAGTTTGGATTAAATGGTTGATTTGCTAGAGGAATTCTCTTATGACTGCAGCCTTTTTTTCTGCATGTCCAGATTCCTCTTGCTTGTGCACGTTTGGACAACACAATGCATGTTTCTGATCTCTGGTTCTTTGCAGTGCACACAAAACCATAGCTTTGAATTTCCTTTGTAGATGATAAATCTGTGTGAAGCTGTTAAGGAATCCCATGATCTCAAAGCAATTCTGTAATTGCCAATATTTTAATTACTCTTCTGATCTATGACTTGGAGAAGTGAAAAATAGGTGTAGTATACCAAGTGTTCTCCTACTGTGCGAATACAAAAGCATGGTATAGAAAAGCATTTGGTATAGAAAAGCATTTGGTATAGAGTAGGAAAGGGAACCTAGTGGGAAATAGTGTTGTGCATTTTGAAAATTGGCCATTGCTGGTATTGAGTGCCACTTCCCAAAGCTGTATGTAAATAAATAGTAAGCTATAAATGCTTACTCTGAATATGTAACTTGGTATTTATTTGATCATCAAATAATTCATGTCAGAGGGGACCTGTGGAAGTCATGTGGTTCAATGCTCTGCTCAGAACAGGGCTGGCTGTGTGAGATAGCTATCATGGCCTTTTCCAGGCTGAGATTTCAGTGTTAGAACATTATCATAGTGAAATCTGTTTTCTTCGTATTTGACTGAAGTTCCCTGTATTGTGACAGGTAACCTTGGTCTGCCAACCTAGCACTGCATACTTCTGAAAAGGATCTGGCTTCATATGATCTTTTAGGTGTAGATCTAATGATATCATTAGGTGTAAACAGCAGTAAAACCTTCCCTTAGCATTCTCCTGAGAATAGGAATCCTAGGCTTCAGTGCATTTGGAATGTCTTATGAGATGTTCTTCATTCTTCCTCTTAAACTACCTCACATTTCAAGATAGATTGATCTGCATTGAAATTTATAATCTTGTTCCCTTTGTGCCATTTAGCTAATCTCTTATTCCTTATGATTTAAGGCTGAATTAATCTCAAACATGAGTGTTACTGCATATATTCCCGGTCTCAAGGGTCTCTGAGATTTTTGTATTCCACTTGCTCAAAATAATTTAAAAGAAATATATATTCTTTCATTTAACGTGGATTTTATACATTGTTGTGTAAACACAGATGTAGCTGAAGGGTGTAATAATTAGCGAACTAATTTTTGAACTGTTGTGCATAAGAGAATCTTTTTTCTGAGAAGCTGTCTGCAATTACAGCTAACTGAAAATGTTTCTCGAGTAATGAAGATTATTCCAATGTTTGTAATAGGCAGCTTTTCCTTTAGGCCACATAATTTTTATATTTATTTTTAAATCAGATAGTTTATGGTCTCTATCGCCCTCTGTTGGACATCTTGTTTCATTACCTGAGGCAGTATCCTTTTAAATAAAAATACTTGCTTGGTCCCCAGAGATGTTATATTTGGGTAGTATTTTTAGTTTACCTTCTTCATTGAAACAAAAGGCAGAAAAATATTGCTACAATAAAAATAATAGAAATTACTGCTATAGTGACAGAATAAAGAGTGCTGAACACAGTTATATTTTCATCTGAAATAAAAATTATACATGCATGAAGTCAGGAGTTTCTCTCTTATTAAGGATTTAAAAAGTTATGTAAGGCAAGCGTAAGTGACAGAAATTCGATCTTCTCACAGTGTGTAAAATGCAGCCCTACCTGTTATACTGAGATGTATATCCTGTTTCAGCATTATTAAACAGATGTGGTATGAATATGCTCAAGGAGAATGTTCAATGCAGTCTTTTTTCTTTTTTTTTTTTTAAGTTGTTAGCAAGTATTAGGTAGAAGGGCCTTCCAAAACTGAAGTAGTGCTTCATCTTGGCAGTAAAGACAAATTGTAGAATAACATAAGAGATTTTACAAGCAGTTCTTAAGGGCTGGTTATTGTGGCCCTTGTAGTGTTGAACAGTAGTATCTTTTTAAGTACCTCTGAAGAGCATCTCAGCAACCATTCCATTCTTTGTTTTCCACTTCTTGCTGTTCTTTTGTTCAGATTATCTCCAGAAATAAAAGTGAAAACTTCCACACTTGTCCAGCAGAAAAGGCAAGATGTTAAAACTTGTTTTTCAGGGATGGTCGTTGTAACAAAACTCACGTACATATTAGTATGATCAAATATCCTAATTTATTCTTTTTTCGCTTCCTTATTTTACTGCAACGCTGCAATAACTGATGCAATTAATATTGTAAGTACTGCAAAAGAGCTCACCAGTTGTCAAAGTGATGGTGCTTTACTGGTGTAGACTAGACTCCGAATTCTAACGAAAGTAGAATTTTTAAAGCAATCAAATTACTTCTTGAGTTAAACTAGAGAAAATAGGAAGTACAAGGGCTTCTCTTATTTTATCATGTTGATTCATGCCATCAGAGATGGATATTTGTGGTATGGCAGTGGGAACATTGATGGAGACCAAACCGTGGACGTGAGCACAGTCAGATGTGGGTGGTGCAGTTCAGCAGTGGTGACAGCGAGGTGAAGGACGGGCCACATTCCAGACAGCCTTCAGATGCATACAAGTGCAGCATGCAGGCTCTTGTTCTTTGCTGGTGTAAATGCGTGATGAACGGTGCTGACTGTGTTGAGAAAGAGCAGCTTTGCAGCTGAGAATTTTCTCTATCAAATGGTGTGGTGCTCTTTGTATTGGTTGTAGTTTCCATGGAAATAAATAGGAAGCATAACTTTTGGAGTGACTTGCATACATGATAATACTGTACTTATCATACTTGATAATATTCTACTATGCAGAAGCAAGAAGTATAGCAGTATCTTGGTGATCAATTTCATTACTTCTGTAAGACATTTTTTTTCTGCACAGTTGAACTGTATTCTTTTTGGAGATTTTTTTAGTGGATGATTCCACTGAACTTTGAAGACTTTTTCAGAGTTTCTTTTTAGTGCCACAGACAGTAGCTGCTTATACATGTGCCTTAGGGATGTTTCAGTGTTATTGGCTATGTGTTATTTGTTTTATTGCTTTGTTGTCATACATTTAATATGTTTGCTACCTGTGTCTTCATTCTAACCTATCACCATGTTATTAAGTTCAGGAATGTCTTTGAATGGAGCTTCTGCATCTTCCAGTTCAGCCAGAAGTGTGGAGTTTATTGCCTGGAGGCATTTTTTTCTGCTTGTTTAGTCATAGGTGTCCTATCTTTTGACTCATCTGGGCTGCATTGAATGAAGAGGAATTGTCTTGAGTGGCAATATAAAATGTGTAATATAGTTAATGTATGTATCTGTAAGTAACAAAGTGTCTTTTTACCTTTTTTTTATTGAAAGAAAGAAAGAGGGCAACGAGGTCATAAAACGGATGGGATGTTTGACCTTGTTTCTGTGAAACGCATGCATCACTGCCTGGTTCAGTGGAAGTAGTTGCAATTCTTAATGACTTCTCCAGGTGCCCATCAGAGATTTTGGATGAAATTTTCCTCTTCCTGTCTTTCATCCTTGCAAACAGTTCTGCACCAGTGTGGGTACTGCCACAAAGCGATGACAGGAGTAAGGTGTGATCCTGAACTGAGGGGGGATATTTTGCTCCGATAAGAGAGGTCTAGCAAAGATACCTGATCACATTTTCCTTTGAGTTGAATATCTGATTGCAACTCTATATACTGCATTTGAAAATTCACAGGTAATATATTTATGTCAACTGAAAATGGAGTCGGGAATGTAAATTACAAAAAAAAAGAAAAAAGGATTTTTTCAGAAATCTTGATACCTTTTCTCAAATTCCTTTATCAAAGAGGAAGCATGGCTGCATGTTTTTCACTGTTCAGAGGACTGTGTTTAGTAATGTATCAAAATGCATACAATTATTTGCTATAGCTTGATAAGTTGATTTTTCAGAAGTGCCTGTGATGGGTAATACATGTGGGTTTCAATTCTGCTGAGAGTGTGTGGCAGATGTGAGAAGCAGGGCTAGCGCTGAGCCCTCCTCAGCATTCTCTTGTCACCTGGGCAATCCTCACTTGAGCTGTAAACAATCGATTCGTGAAAAATATCACTAGAAATGACATAATAATGTTAAAAGCTTATGATCTTGTGGGCCCTCACTACTAGCTGTGCAGGGCTGTAAGTGGCCTGTGTGCCACAGGTTGGACATGCCTGTTCGGAAACTTCAGGTGATCCTGCTCAGTAACTCCTTAGCTTTGAAGGAAAACACCAGTGTGAAGGAAAACACTGAGGAGTTGTAATAAATAGAAGGAGGTGTCAAGAAGGAAAGCTATTAATGATTTTGGTCTATGCTGTAGTTTACTTGATTTACATACATTCATATACATTACATAATACACTGCACGTGTCTAGAATACTTCTGAAACAGGAAGTCATTCTCAATACACAAGAAGGCATAAGCATTGACTTACTGTAATTTTCGAGAGGGAGAGAGGGTTATTTGTAACATACGAAGCAATGAATTGGTTTTGCAGAGCTGTGAGTCACCACGCAGTGGCGCACTTTACAAGAGTATTAGTAGTTCTCGTAAAACTTGATTTGAGTGAGAATTGTAAACACCTTCCAAAGATATTCTCTCTCCGATTCCCCCACCTTCAATTTTTAAGTAATATTTTCTCGCAGTTCAGTTTATTTTTATCTCCCAGTTAACTCCTGATTTAAATACCTGAGCAGTTTTAAAGTGTGCACAGTAGCAAAATGACTCTAAGTAGAGATTTTACTTGTCCTTTTCTCCTTTTGAATATTTGTATCAGATGTTGAAATCCTTAAAAGCTTTATAGGAAGGTATCTTGATTTGACTATAGAAAGCACAGCAAAGCAAGCTAGATCCCCATATGAAAACATGAGTAGGCAAGGAGGTCCCACTTGGAAACACTCTGGATGTGCTCTGATGTCCAGGTAGCACAACAGTAAACTGCATTGTTGCTTTAATCAGAGAACTCTTAATGACTGTAGGATCAGAGTAACGTATCAGAGTGATGAGAACGATCTACTTTCCGTATATTAGGGTTGCTCTAATTAATTGGAATATAGAGCAGTCCTATAAGGCTACAGCTGGTGTAAGGGTAAGCAATCTGTATTCATCAGCACTGCAGATCTCTGTCTTAAGACATGAAGTCTTTGAAAATAGCCTGAGGAGTTGCATCAAATGAAATATGACCCTGTGCATCAGTGGCACAATTTGGCTACCAGTACTTTAAAGTTAGTTTAGCCAGCACAAAGATAGGTGATGGTTGGCATCAGATATTGTCCGCATTTGAGGAGGCAGGATGCATTCCATGAGAGAAAATCAAAATTATTGCCACATCTTTATTTAATTTTGTTTGTACTCTGTATGGAGGCTCTGACAGAGGCTTTTTCTTTCAAGAAATAATAGTTGTTATGTAAAATATACTATTAAGTGTGTGTGTGTGGGGGGAAATAATTACAATAGAATGTGGTCTCCTTCTCTGTCTTTATGAGTGTAACATTGTGGTTTGTTGGAAATACAACTCTTCATTGTTTCTCTTCATAGTGATTAACTAATACCAAGGATTGCATTGGGAAACACCTGCCTGGCATTTAATAAGGTGTTAATGGAAGAAACAGGTTCCTGGGAGCTAAGAAATAACTCCTTTGCCACTTTTTTCCTTCATTTGCATAGTTTTTCTGTTACATATATTACAGAGAGAGTATGTGAGCTTCTGAGATGCTTCTTGTCATCACTGTACAAAAAGTCTTTCTGCCTCCTCCATTTATAAAACAACACTATAATTTATTGTTTTTTTTTGCATATTTACATTGCTGTTGATGTACAGCAGGTATGATCACTGCATGTAAAAAACATGGGGAAGGATAACTTCAGTACGTTTGAACAGAGGTTAAAATTTATGCAAAATCAGATGATGGGAAACTGCAAACAGCACAGTATTCAAGTCACATAAACTCAAGAAAAAAAATAGACACCAGGTCTACATACACTTTCTTCCCCCCTTGTCTAGCAGTCCTGAGAAAGACCTCTTTACTCAAAGAATGGAGCCCTGACTCTTTGATGAAGCTGCTATCTAAATTTGTTGTAATGCAGTCTTTACTCTCATTACAAATCACTCAGTAGTACAGATATGATATGGATGAGGGCATTCAGTGTACTTATTTATACCATACGATGCAACATCTATGCTAGTAAAGTGTACTGTGGATTTTTTTCCTTTTTAGTTTTATGCCAAACAAAATGATTCAGTTTAAAAGGGAGTACAGTATAGATACAGTGTAAACCCTTCTGAAATAACCTTAAGCAGCCGTGAAAATTATGAATATGTTTCACTTAATGAGAGTGAGTTTAGATTAGGTCTGCGTGTTGTTTTTGTGGACATAACCTTTTTGGTTTCAGTACTTGGAACCCTAAAGCGAGATTTCATTTATTTGTTCAACTGTAGCATGACAACACTTAGGGAAAAGTGCAGGGTAGTTCCATAACATCAAAAAATGGCTTGCATTTCTAGATACTGAGGAAAAAATGTTATCAGTGTATGTTAGATAATTTGAAAATGCTTTTGAACTGCTTTTTAAAATATTCTGCATAGCACATTTTTTAGAACGTAGTTTTCACTTTGGAAGAAAAATATATGCTGAAGAGACCCATAGAATGGCCAGTCCACATTGTGATGAGTTTTATCTGTTTCTTTTCCTTTCAGAAGTAATACTTAACCTATCTGAAGCCACTTGAGACGTAGAGAGTTAAGCTTGTGTGCAGCTGTTAATTTGTTCTTTTTTTCTTCCATTTTAAACATTGATTGCAGGTTTAGATGCCTTTCAAGGAAGGTAAAGTGTAATGTAACACACATCTGTTTTAGTGGATAGAAAATACGTACCAGCTTTGAGCTTAATTGCTTCACCATAAGAGTCCTGAAAGCAAATGCACTTATCTCTGATAAAGTGGTAGAGGCAATCTTGCTTTTCTCTCTTTGTTTTAAAACAATGATGTTTTTTTAATCCAAAGCAAAACTTTTTTTTTTTTAAAAAAAAAAGTTTTCAAGAATGCTGAAGATACTGTTAGAATAGAAGATGCAAGTGCTGTTCATTGCAGGGCTTTGGGTTTCTTCCTGGTTAAACAGAGGAGTGTATATCAGGCTGTAAATGAAGACAGATTTGTTTATTAATCTGGTAGTATTCTCCAGGTTGAAATAATCAAATGGTTGCTTCTATGTGATTCTGATTTTGTGTCTAGCGTTGAGTCAAAGACCTTTTTCTGTAGTCCTTGACAAAGATAAGTGGCAATTCTAGCATCTGAAGAATAATCCAACCTTCTCTGTAATTCCCTGTCAGTCATTTTGTTTGTCTGCTGTTTTTTAAACTTTTTATCCAGCTCCCTATTGTTTGTTTGGGTGCTTTTTTTTTCTTTTTCTTTTTTTTTTTTGGCAGTCCTTTTAGTTCTGATTTGTTCTGAAGTTTCTCCTCTTGCCTGTTGATAGGTTAATCATTCTAAGTCATTTTTCTGAGGCTATGACTAGCACTATTTGCTGGGTAGAAAGTAGGAGATGAACATGATTGTTTTGAGTTCGCAGTACAATCAGCAGGGAGGTCACTTAGTAATCCTCCCAGTGGCGTCGTTCTGCACCAAAGATGCATTGAAAGAAACAAGATAAAAGTCCATAAAACATTTCGTATGGGTTCTTAAGAAATAATGTGCTACAGTGTATAGTGTTGAAGGATGCTATCTGGGAACATTTAATAAGAAACATTCAGTAACACACCAGGCTATTCATGTCACTGTACATAAATAAATTGGAGCTTTTGACCACTGGTTTTGTTTCCAGATTATTCTGTCAAGGTACAGAAATTAAGTTAGGAACAAATGTAGGGTGTAGGTAAAAAATAGAAGTAAATGTAATCTCAATACCATGCCTCTTTCTCAAGCTTTTTGCAAAATTTTCGTGGGTATATTCTAGTAATACAAACTGCAGTCACCTAAGATACCTTGTACTGCATTCAGAGAAGAGACAAAATGGTATGTACTCTGTGGGATGGAAGGGATTCATATGACATTTCTTATTCAGGAATTACAGATTTGTGGTTAATGCTTTTTTAAGTAAACAAGAAAACCAAATCTGTTTTATATTAAATTCAATCAGAATTACCAAAGTACAACAGTTCCCAGCCCCCCAAATCAACCAGTTGAAATTCACTTGAAGGAGACAGGAAAGAGACTGTAAAAGAGAATCATGCAGTTAGTGCAGGACCCCTCTTCTGAGGTTAAATAGCCAAGGGAAATAAAGTCATTTAGATTTTATTAAAAAGAAACAGAGGGCTGCGAGAGAAATACTGTTCTGAAACTTGGATGCAAGATATCTGTTTAACACCTGGACAAGTAAGCAATGGGGAAGAAAGTTACTAAAAGGGGGGCTGGCTGCACATATATTCATTCATGTTCTAACAACTGAGTGGGTCAAAACTTTCCAATTATTCTTAAATTTTGATCAGAGAATCTGATCTCTTTTTAATTGCAAATTTTGTTGTATTTTGTTTGGCTTTCAGCATCTAATTGTGGTGATTAGGTCAGTAGGGTAGAAGACCTTCCTGAAAAGGTCTTTTAGGTTCCTCTCTGCTGAATATAGAGAAAGACCCCTGCACCCTGGTAAAACACCTAAAAGTAGGTATTCTCTGTAGTCCCACAGTAGACTAAGTGGTGTTTTGGCTTATTCTTGTGTTGAAGTTGTGGCAGTATAGTTTGTGATACATCATGGAATCATGGAATGGCCTGGGTTGAAAGGGATCACAATGACCATCCAGTTTTAAACCCCCTGCTATGTGCAGGATCACCAGCCACCAAACCAGGCTGCTCAGAGCCACATCAGTCAGTTCAGGATTAATCTGCATTACTTCAGTGCTCATATCTCTGGGAAATGCTGGTTACTCCTTTTCTCACTGCAAGAGTGTGTTATGTCATTCATGAAATTAAACTGAAGTAATTTTTCTTGCTGAAATTATTGTTATCTGTTTATTTCTATACTAGGTATAAAAAAGAGTGTCATGTAAGCAACTACAAATAATTTTGTCACAATAAATTTGGTGCAAGATGTGCACAAAAAAGCCACCAACCACAGCACCAGACTTTTCAGTTGTACAATATTAGAGCAGGCTTGGGGGAGAATAGGAGAGGTTCAGAAAAAGTTCTTCACTGGAGTGTGTTGGGCATGGAACAGGCTCCCCATGGCAGTGGCCATGGCCTCAAGCTGCTGAAGTTCAAACAGCATTTGGACAGTGCTCTCAGACCTCTCTCCATAGGGTTTGGATTCCGGGTTGAACTCAATAACCCTTGCAGGTTCCTTCTGAATTGGGAAATCAGTGATTCAGTATGACGTATTATGTGAGAATTGTCATTTTGACTGTATGCTTTCTCTGCTTGTTGTCTGAGTGTCTGTTAGTAGAGCTTAATCTGCATTGTGGTTGACCTGCATATGGTAAGACTACATGCAATAAGAATGAATATTCACAGATTAGTGGAAGTAAAAAGCATAACAAAACAGTATGGATAGAACGTTGATGATGATGCAGTGTAAGGCTGTAAGGAGGAGAATAACAAACCATTTCCAGAAGCATGTGAGACTGGTGCTTCAGAGGGCAGGCATTTAGATGGGTTAGATCATATATGAGAAGTTTGAACTGGACATCACTGGTCAGGTTGCTTGGAAGGGTTGCTGAAATGGAAACACTTTCTACAGGAGTTCCATGGAAAGAGCTGCTCTATTAGAAAGTTAGCTTTTGCTACAGCGTGCCTGTACAATCCTACAGCACAGGATTAATCTCAGTTGGTGACCAGTATGGTAAAGGCAACTTATCTGCAGAGTGGCAGACAGAAATGATCAATGGCACCATGGAGTAGGAGAGAGCCCATTGTACAAATTTGCAGATGCTATTGCTGTGTGAAGTGCAAGATGCAGCACAAGCATATGAGAAAATAGTTTTCTTTAGTAAACATGGGGGGAAAGCAGGGCGAACTTGTCTGTGTGAGGATTTATGAGGCGAGTGCCAAACAAATCATTGAAACAATAAGTGGAATTAGTTTTTCTTTGCTGTCTTGATTTTTGTGTTGTTGCTTTCTCAGTTTTAATCTACACTGTTTTCTGTGATGTCTGCAATGCAGCAACCAGCTGTTTTTCTGCATTTGGATATAGATAACTATGCTACATCTTAAGTTTGTGGCTACATCTCTGTTAATTCTGTGTTAGCCATTATGAAGTTGAGTAGTGATACTTCAGAATTCATCATCAAGTCAGAGTTATAAAAATAAAATATGAAAGTGTATTTGATGCTAAAGCTCTGCTCATCTTTTTTTATAGTGTTAGCAGACCTACTAGTGACAAGTTAATGCTAGTAGTATTTTAGTTACTGTTAGTAGCGATTAAGTTGGAATGTGATGGAATTTTTATTGCATTTGAATCACGTCAGAAATTTTAGAGTTGGGGCGTTGCTGGATTTCTGTGGGGTTAACTGCAAACCTGCCAAGGAATTATTCTGATCTATCAGGAGACAGTACATCCGAGGTCCCAATGAAAATAGAAAATTCTTTAGACAGTGATGACATTGTGCCAAAACGCTTTCTCTGCTAAGCTGTTTTTCACTAAGCAGCCAAATAGTTAAGTAAAGGCTTACTTTTGTTTTGGGAGTTCTTGGGAGCACATTAAAAATAATAAGAACTATAACAGTATATTCTAAAATACCCATTATTTAGTCAGGGAACTGGAACAACAATCTTGGAAATCTTTCTGGTCTGCAGGAAATTAAGTATTTAGGCCTTTGTTTTCATTTAAGTATATTATAATATTACTTTATAGCCTGGGAGGAGTCCAGTATGTTTTTAGGCACTTTTAATAAAACACAAATTATGTTTGATAGATGAGGTTGGACCAACTTGTTAACATGAATAAACAAATCCTTGGGAGGAAGATGTATATAGACAATCGTTCTGTACATGTATGTATTTTTAGTCTTATGCAGGCATTGCACGCACACCAAGACACACACACAGATTCACACAGGCAGACTAAAGAGTCAGAGAGCTGTCCTGATCTTAAAATGGACTTAAAGTGTTGTCTTAAATGTGAAATGAAAAAGTACTACTGTGTTAGGACACAGGCTTTAAATTTGCAATAGTGTACGTGTAAAAGAAGAGATACTTGAAAAGCAAAGTTCAAGCTTTATAAATATGTAATAGAGTGCTGAAATTGCCAGAACATATAGAATGGCTATAGTCATTTGCCCCTGAAAGTTAGCAGGGGTTCAGATCCCTGTTCCAGCAAAACAAATAGGGCTGCTCTGCTGTAGATTTCTTGTGTGACCTTGTGTATTTCACTTAACCTTTTAGTTATATCTAGTTTGTATGAGGATACCTAAGTGTGCTTAAAGTATGAACTAGGCCCAGAAACTGTTTTTCAAACTTTGTTGCTCTTTTAAAGAAAACAATTTTTTTTCTCTTTTTTTTTTTTCCTCCTCCACTGAGGTGGAACTCAGGAGAGTATTGTGGTTCCCCTCGTTTGGGTGGCTTTTTGGGGCTGGTTCCTATATGCAGTTCATGACCTATTTTTATCTCAGCTATGCTTGAGGTGCTTTAGAATAGTGAGAATAATGTGGCATATTCTTGTTTGTATTTATCCTCAGATAATTAAGTTGTGAGGCATTACTGTAGTGAAAAGTGCAGAGGGACTGGGTTAATGCATATGTGGCACTTCATTGTAACAGAACATCTTGTGTACTTTCTATTGGATTTGACCATGTTGATCAGCAGGAAATCCTTGAACAAAGGTGTTGGAGAATATTTTCAAGGAGGACAGAAACATGAATCACAATCATTTCTGGAGACCAGAGCCTCAGTTTTGATGCAGAAGCTTGTTTTCAAGATGTTTGCAAGACACCATTTAGTTTCACACGAGTCTGTGCAGTTTCCATCAATTTAAATTTCACATTCCTTTTTCCCATAAGGATTTTGAATTTCTTTCAAAAGCTCAAGATAGGAAAGAATTCTGTGTGTCATCTGGGACCACATCAACCTGTGCAATGTAATAAGATTAGATCAGATATTATATAACAGTGTACACCTAGTTTAAAATGAGCTTAATCAAACTTGTTTGAAATTGGGTTTTTAACAAAACCTGAAGTTGACTCAACTTTCTTGTGGCTTTGCAGTGAAACTGGGGTTGCCAGAGTGACAGTTCTCCTAATTTTTTCCCAAGTTCCATGGTGTTTGATTGTTCTTGAAATTCTGCAGCCCAGAGTCACGTGAATGTACTGTAACTTCAGTTTTCATTTAAAGCAATGTAAATTTCCAGCTTCCGTCGTTGCTGAGAGAAATAACATTGCAATGAAAGACTAGATTGTACATAGAAAATTAAGACATCACAGAGTTAATGAGGAGAGTTCAAATAGTTGATGGTTTGTAAATCTGTCCCCTATTTTGGAGCCCAAAACATTTCATTGCTATAACAACAGTTTTTTCACAGTGACTGGTTTATGGCAGATCCGTTGGGAAAACTTGAACAGAACAAATTGATGTTGTTACGTATGATTGACATTTTTACTCCTTTTTGTGGCCACAGCTTCCTTGCAATTGCAGTAATGTACGATATTGTTACGGATGATGAGAAAATCCAATTTCCTGGGGTTCTGACAATGTGGTATCTTTGAACAAGAGTATTTGTTATACCTCGCTCAACAGGGAAGTTATCAAAATGCTTGTGAATAGCTTCCTGTGTCCTCTGTATAGCAGTGACATATGATCTGTTCAAAGGCCCTTGTAAAAATCTGCATTAAATTCGATAGATTTTCTTTTTAAATTATGGTGCATTTAAACATATCAGTAGTGTCAGCCACATGTTGTTGTTAGCTTTGTAGTTTGAGGCAGCTTAACCTGGCACCTAAGTACTTCATGAAATGAAAACTTGGCCAAGGTTAGAGTTGATGTACCTACAGTCAAGCAATCCTAATAGTTCACTGGCAGTATTTTAGTGTAGTTTGGCTTGTGTGTAGTTTTAACAGACCCTGTGTAGTGGAAATTAGAAACATAAGTATGTATGTATTTCACCAGAGAAAGATGACTTTAAAAGAAAAATCTATTTTCTTATGTAGAAACACAAAATGTTTTTACAGACATCATCTTTCTCTTTCCATACCAGAGCTGGACCTATAGTTTTTTTAACTGTTGTTTGCCAAGCTGCTGAGCTTACAGAAATTAAAAACGTCGGAGACTGTAACTTGATTGACCAGTGTTTACTGATATGGGGCCGTTGTTGATGCTGCATATGCTTGGTCTGGCTTATTCTCAAGTTCCTGAACACAGAAGGTAACTATGACAAAAGTGGGAGTGTGCATGTAGGTTTGGTTCTGTACGTAGATATGAAAATCATTTGCCAAACACTTGTGAGCAACTGCAAAATGCTTATGAGAAGAACCAATCCTTTATTCCATGGTGTCTATGTGAGGAACTGCATTTCTCTTTGTTGTCTCCAAAGCTGTTCTCTGTAGACATGTGAGTCTGGACATAAAAGTCAAATGAATTTATGCAGATGATTCAAGAGTGCATTGTTGTTTTTTATAAAATTAAAGGTGGAAGAATTGCTGACTATAACTTTCTTAAAGGAAACTTAGTTCTTGCTGTAGTGTTGATGGTGTTCTTACAAAACACAAAACACTTTTCTTGACACTTGATTACAATAAATTAATGTAGCCCTCATTTTGTACCTCAGTGTATCACTGATTTGTCCTCTGTAGCGTATGCACAGTTCTACTTGGTCCAGTACTGTGGAAAGTATGATAAAAAGGCATTCTCTCATTGTAACCTAACTGATATTTCTATTAATGATACTCAGAGCAAGGCCAAACCTAGATCTTTTTGCTGTAGATGTCTTAATTGACATCTGTAAGATGACATCTTTAGGAGAACATCCTACAAGGAGTTAATACAGGACTTTGACATATCACAAAGCTCAGGCAGGATGAGGAGGAAATGAGTACATTTCACACACGTGTGCAGTACAACAGAGCTTGAAGAAAGCACGACTTCAAACCATCTTGTATTTACCAGTGTTTGGGAAGTGTTTTAAGGGCTGAATGCAGATTATTGCAGATAAGCTAGAAGACAGCAGCCACCTGCGTTTATACTGGCCTGAACTAAATAAAACATCCCCAAAATAGATAATGAACAGCAGAGGTTACCAACTGAATCTTCCAGGACTAGAAGTGGCTAGACTGCTGTTGCACATTGTTTTCCAAAATGTGGCTTCTGGTTGTTGCTGCTTAACCTTTCAGTTGTACCAGATTCTTAAAACTGTGCAATTTCTGCACTGTTCAGAAGCCAGTGCAAGCTCCATGATCTACTGCCTGTGAATCTGAAATATTGTGAGCTTAAAGCCTTGTGTAGTTGTGTTTGTTTTAAACTCTGCACTGGTATATCAACCAGCTGGAGAGAGCAGTATTGAAGAAAAGCTACAGTCCTATTTCTGCTCTATGAATCATTGTTAAAAAATGTTTTCATCTTATTTATTTTCTCCTGTGGTGCAGCTTTGCTGAGTACAGTGTAATTGAAAATCAGGACCACATTCCTCAGAAAATATTCTTGGTATAATTGTTCTTCTTATATTAAGGAAACTGTTTTATAAAAGGTGGATGTAGCACTTAGGGACGTGGTATAGTTGTGGGCTTGGTAGTGTTATGTGGTGGTTGAACTCTATCTTATGGATTTTTTCCCAACCTAAATGGTCTGTAATTCTATGTAGTGTATTTTCAGGTAATCCTAATAATATAAATTAAATAATTGCTACTGCTGTCTTCTGCTGTTCTGGCCACTGTTCCCTTGGAACATCAGCATTGCGAAGGAGAGTAAGTCAAAAATCCTCAGTTTCACATTGTGCTCCAGCTGTCAGGTTTTCCTTTGCTACAGCCATTCAGTAGCAAGAATGAAATGACTGGTAATAGCAGTTCAAGAGTTTCACGCATCACTGCTATAGGAGGAGCTGTGTTTTTGCTTTTAGAAAACATAGAATGCAACAGCCTCTTTTTTCTATGCAGTTTTTAGAACTCTGGTTTCTAGACTGGACCAGGTGCAAAATGGTCTCCTACTACATGAGTCTCCCAGGCACCCCTCTGATTGTCTCAGTGATATTTCTTTCATGTTCCTGCAATAAATGTATTCCAAGGAGGCTGTGTTTAGAAATGAGCAATAGTAATTTTAAGATTTTGTAGTGTATATTATTTTGGCAAAATCAGTTGCAGTATTTCAGCATCTCTAGTGTTTAAACTGTGAATGAATGTTAAAAACAGATATGTTCTGCAAGGATTGTGCTTTTTTTTTTAAAGACAACCTTGAAGGTGATGGGCATTTTTTCCTATTTTGACATGTTAGTGACTGTGACATTTAAGTACGTTCCTCAGTAACCTGGTGAATTATGTAAAGCAGCACAAACAGTCCTGGAGAAATATTTGCTTGCTCTAGTTCCAGCTTTTATTTTAGTTATGTTTTCCAGTGTTTGTTAAATAAAGAAATGCCCACTTTAGGTTTGAAAGAGGAGTTCAACTGGATTCTCAACACCAATAATTAGTTTTTTTCACTAAAGACAGTTCAATTGTTTCTGATATTGTGCACGTTCCCTAGAAAGCTGCTGTGCCTTCTTACAACTTTACTGAACATTTGTTCTCCATTCTGCATATTTCCTTTCTTTAGGGCTTGGGTGCAGGCCAAAGAGCACTATTATGCTTACTTGGGCCTTGATTCTTAAACACATGCCTAACTAAGCAAGTAAGAAGTCCCATTAATTTCCATGGGATTACATGTGTATTTGGAGTTGGGTACAGTCTTAAGTGCTTTGATGAACTGAAGCTCTACTGCCTGAGGATTTTAACACCAAAAGAACGTTTTCTAACCACAGCCACATTAGTTATAATGCTTAAGATGGGTAGAATAAAAAATGGATATCTAGTAAGGAAAAAGTTACACAGTGAGAAAAATATGGTGTAAAATATAGAGCTTGACCATTCATTTCAACAGCAGCTTGCACAAAGACCAGCTTTGAGGAGACTCTGAGATCATAATGTCAGTTAAACTCCTGTTCTCAATTGCCTTCTCATACAGCAGATGAAATCTAACTGCTTTCACTGACAAGTTTTGAAGTTTTGTAGTCTATTGTAAATAAGAATGACCTGCAGAAGGAAACATATGTAAATTTGAGAGTGTTTTTTTACTTCTGATTTTTTTCTATTGCTGTGCCATGTTCAGGGTCAGTATTGTTAAGATCTTAGGTCATATGAGCATTTAAATGCTTGCTGTAAACCCGTGTTTAAAACTGTGAAATTAGGTGACCTTTTCTTAATCTTTGAAGAACCAGTTTTTCTAGACAACCTTTCCTCCCTCTGTCAAGCCCAGTTATGTAACAGCACCAGCTTTACAAGGAAAATTAAGGAGCTCAGCAGACCCCCAGAAGGTCTTTACTAATCTTATGGGAACAGAGGACTGTGTTTTGAGAACATCTGCTCTTCACAGTGCCAGGTATTACTATTTAATTGAATGCTTTTCAGATGCTGAACTATGGAGCTTTCCAGCTGTAGGATAGAGCTGGTTTCAGACTTCAAATAACGGTTATAAATTTGTTTTAACTTAATGATCCCAAATGGACTGAATGCTGTGATACTGTTTAATTGCTCCATGCCACTGTTTCTGACTGAATTTTTCCTTAGGGAATAAATTGGTCAGTACTGAGGCTTAGGAGAACTTACAAGCATATTATGTTTTGCAGGGATTCTTTTTCATTTTGGGTCTGTATGGGAGAGATTTTTTTCTTTTCCCCTGAGATCTTCAGAAGTCATTTAAAGTAGAAGTTTTTAAATGGAAACATGAATTTCATGTACATCAGGGCATAAATAATGGATTGTTTATTTATATTTGCAGAATGTAGAAGGTGTGGGATAACAACATAGGATGATCATCTCTGCATGTTCTGACAGAATCGTATCAGAGGTTAATCTAAAACAGTGGGTTTTGCAAATGTTATTTAAATGCCAACAAATCTTAACATAGATTTAGATAGATAGTTTCAGTGTTCTGATATAGCTGCTACATCCAACAGCAGTCTTTTAGGTACTTTGTACTATGGATTTGTGCTGCAAAACTAGCAGAGAAGATAAAATTGGTAGAAAAATCAGTTTTTACATGTCATGCTTTCTTGACTCATGTGAAAGTAGACTTCATGCAGCTCTTTTTGACTTCAGCTTTTCTACTTATCTGGAGCGCTTCTGGACTATTTTGGCTTATAGTTCTGCTAGTATCTCCAGCACAATGCAGTTTCACCTTTATAAGGCCAATAAATGTAAGGCTGGTGTAACCCACCAGCAATCCAGTTTTATGCTTACTGTTGCTGATATCTCTGACACATTTTATTCATTTAATATCAATAACGATCAAGCTTTATTGTGGGTTCTACTGTGTCACAGAGACAGTTGAACATAGCTGGTCTCAGAAAGCTTTAGAAAGTGATTTTGGAGATGGTTCCAGTGCCCACTAAAGTTAAGGAAATATCTGTATTTTACCCTAAGACCAGAACTGTACTTGGATTCAGAATGCAGTTGTCTTTGCACCTTACGTAGTTTAAATGACCTGAATATCATGGTATTTCATAAAGAGGTGCTGACTTGAATTATTCAGTCAGAGCTTCTATTCAAAATAATATTAGAAGTTCACATATAGATGGTCTACTTTCCTGGGAAGCCCTTTTCTTTTAGATTCAACCTCTAGGTGATGGGTTCTGAATAATTAATTGAGATGATATTAACACAGTAAATAATGACGTGGTACCTTGCAGTATTGCTAGGTTATTAAGAATATGCACCTACTTGAAGGACTCCACAAATAAACGGAAGGAAAGATGAAAACATACCTTTGATTCTGGCATTGACGGGACAAGTGAAGAGTTATTAGGTGTAAAAGAATTTTAAGACATTTTCAGGAGAAAGACTGCCTTAGTGCTTTACCTTTGCATTTCAGAAGATAAGTTATTTCTTTGTAAGCTAACAGAGAACACAAGTGTTTATTTCTAGGAGGCTGACAGTTTCATTTATGAAGCTGTGCTCCACTTTTTAGCCCCAGAGGAAGATCATAGTTTTGTAGTTACTGCTTCTGCCTGCTAGTCTAAGACTAATTGCTGACCTCTCATTCCTGTTGCTTAAGAGTCAGTGATAGTAACTTCACATTATGGTAGCCCAGACTACTTGCTTTCAGAATTTATTTCTGAGAAATCGCTTATAACCCTTTGAGAATTGGGTCTGGGTGGATCTGCTGTTGTGGTATTTGTAGGATTAGGATTTTGAGGATTGTGGAGGAAGAACAGAAAGAAATCCACATTACCTAAAACAGTCACCTAGTCTTTAATAGGACAAAGCTTGAATGCTAGACAATATGGGGAATTTACTTGAGGGAGCACTGTTTTGGTTTTTTTTACTCATTAATAGGATAATCACATCTGTAATTTTTAGCAGCTTGTAAATGAAATTACTCTGGGCAGTTTCCCATAGCATCTAAACTCATTACTTCTAGTTTTTTAAATGGCAGAGCAGCCCAAACAGTCTGTTCTTTGTCATCCACCTGGCAATTGTATTTTCTGGCTTTGCAGTGGTCTTTAACTTCTGGATATGAACACCTCTCCATCCCTGGAGGTGTTCAAGTCCAGGTTGGATGTGTCCTGGTCTAATGAGTGGCAACCCTGTCCATGGCAGAGGGTTGGAAGTAGATAATCTTTAGGTCCCTTCCAACCTATGCTGTTCTGTGATTCTATTCTCTGGTACAGTTATACTGCCAGATAACTAACTAGTAATGCTGAAAAGTCAGCAGAAGTCATAAATTATGTCACCAGTCTGTGGTTTAGTTTGTAATTCATCTTGCCTAAAATTTGCCTGCCTAGCACTGGAATCCACCACCAATTAGCAACCCCAAATAATTGGTGGTGTTCACTCACCTCCTTCTGTTTCAGAAACTTAGAGGATCTTAGAGAAGTAGACCTTATCACTTAAAGTTGAACTTAAAAGGTTTTAGCAGAAGCCAGAGCTTGGCTCAAAGGACTCTTCTCAGTTTGCAGTGGCATGAGTCTTATTAGTAATAGCAGTTATTCATTGCAGGACTGTCTGATGTGACTTGAGAGTGAACATACAAGCAATTGGTGAGGAATTCAAACTCAGCAATTGATTTTGTTTCCTTGTGCATATGGAGTGAAAATACCATGCTCCTTTGCATTTAACTGTAACATGTGACCTGTCTTTGAGATAATGCTATTGTGCTGTTCAACAGGACTGCTGATTTTACTGCCTTATTACTGCTGATGAAAGTTCTCTGCTGCTCCCTCAAAATCAGGAAGTCTTGCGTGAGATGCATTACTTCTCTTGGCAGTGTCAAAGGAGTGTACAGAATTTTAATTAGGAGCTTCTGACCTCAACTTTTAAATGTTTATTTCATTTTATTTTTTAAGTTGTTTTTTTTTAAATGAATATTTTCAGAGTTTATTTCCACATAATGATCCAGAAGAACATCTGATGCCTTGGCAGAGAGATTTCACAGAGGAGCTTCCCCTCCTTATTGCTCCCCCCTTTTTCTTTTTTCTCTTTTCTTTTAGTCTTTTGAAAGATGATAGTTACCATAATGTGGCACCTCTAAGGCTGGGACGTGCACGTGAGATCCAGCCAAAAGTTTTTTTGCCAGAAGCCTCATGTGCCAGAACTGTCTATTTTCAGCTTGCTCTAAATTGATCTTTTGCCATGGCAGAAAGGTAAAAGGCTGTTCATCTCGTGCTCCTTGCCATCCAGCAGCTTTGTAGCCATGTGATGCTCATAGCAATTATGCCTCTTGTGTTTTTCTCAGGAAGATATTTAGTGCCGTTAATCAGTGTCACACTTTTACACCTTTAGCCCTTTGCCTATTGTATGGGAACTGTTGACTCATGGCCTGAACCGCTGATTGATCACCTGAGGAAAGGACTGAGTCCGCCGTGGGAGCACAGGTGAAGGCAGGTGAAGCTTGGCTCCATGCCTCCTAGACCCATTTAAGGGCTGACTGCCCTTAAGGGGAGGTCCTTGAGGATGGAGTGAGCTGTGTCTGCCTACCAAGTATCGTAGAGGCGTTTCTCTAGAAATAACTCAGTTTATGGTGGGGGGGGGAAAAAAGGCAAAGCATGATCTTAAAGCTGTAAGGGAATTGTAAGCAGGTATCTTTGTATGTTGCTCCATGCTGTTTGTGTGCAGTGGGTGCGCTAATTCATGCCAATCTTTTGTGGAAACTTTTACCACTGAACTTCATCTTTCATAAGATGAACATCACGGTTTCAGCAGTTGTGCCTAGACAATATCGTGGTTCTGAAAACGATTTGACATGCCAGCCTTCCAATCAAGAGTAATTAATTTTGATGATAAGATTTTAGAAGCTTAGGAGCTTACTGTGTTCAGATCACCTTTTCTGGAATTATATTAAAAACCTGTGACTTGAATCTCTGGTTAATTCCTTGGCACTGTTGCCAGTGAACCTTGTGTGGAGAAACTTGACTCCTGGCACAGAAGGATTATGTATCCCAGAGTGGGTACAGCTGCACAGAGCTTTTGTTGAACAATTCCAGCGCTCGGTTCTCAGTGACCTACATCACTGCTTACAGGACTAGCTTTAAAACCTCTGGAGCCTAGAATTACCTAAGAGAGGGAAGAAACTGTCTCGTGTTCTCAGTTCTAAGAACATTGTTAAGGAAAACTCTGACGCCTACTCATAGGCTGGCTATCCTGGAAAACAAGAAGCCTGATATTTTTCAGACTTTTGACCTGTTACAGCATTTGCTGTTGGCTTTTTATTTTATTGTTAACTTTGTTAGTTAAAAGGACTAGAGGACTTTGTTAGTTGTTTTCTTTGAAACTTTCACTTTTGAAGGACGCAGAGAAAGTTTGATTGCATATGAAATGTAACATGTAATCAGACATCAGTTTCTTTTAAAACTGTTACTGTCTACCTGGAAAAACACAGTCCTGTATGGCATTTGCTGTACAGTGAAATATCAACCGTAAAAGCTCTCATCATAGCATGGTGCAAAAGACCTGAGGTTTTAGGAGATATTCCTTCTGGAAAGGTTGAAGGAGCTCTTTGACAGCATAGACCCAAACTCAGTGGTGGTTGACTTACCTTGCCAGAACTAATCTCTGTTCTGTATTCAGAGCAGATTTCTGGAAGACTAGCTTTATCTCTGTGTTGTGCTGCAATGCATGTGTTAACAAAGTGTTACTGAAGATTGTTAACGAACTGAGTAGTAGGTCCTAAAGTTATTACTGCCTTGTTTTTAAAAAACGTGTTCTGAGTGCTTGCTCTTGAGTGCTTTGTTCCGTTTTCGAAATAATTTACTTAATTACTTGCTAGAAAAAGTATTAAAAAAATATTTTCTAATTTAAAATGCAAAGCTTATTCTTGAATGAAACCAGGTAGTAGCACTATCAGAAACTTAGCAGAAGTCTAATGAATGGTGAATATGAGTGATAGTCATTTCAGAAAGAATGCTCTTAGGGGTATTTCCATGTTTTTACGGCTTTACAGTAGAGACTTTCTCGAAGCACTGGGGGAAGGAAAACTCAGAAGATGTGTTGCGTTAGGATCTGTAGTTCTGTTGAACTACAGCCAGTTTCTGAAAATTGCTGGGGACAAAGTAGCTTCTTGACCTTCATCAACTTTTCTTTTGGTTTGCTAGATGTTGAATGTACATTATTAGAACTTCGGTGTGGAATTCCAGATGAAATGTTACTTTTGGAAACATTCTGCAGCATTTCATGAGCAAATCCTCCAGAGAACCAAAGAGATTCAAGTCTCTTGGACTGGGGTCCAGTACTCTAGCCTTCCTTTGCTTTGTTATCGCTGGCAAGGTTTTTTGTAGAACAACCCCTGGAAGTTTGAGCAGGAAGCTTTGTCAGTAGCGATGTGATTGAGAAGCGCAGGCACTGATTCTGATTGTCACTGGTATGCAGCTGCCTGCTGAAGAGGAATGGTACTTGTTTGAAATGGATGGACATTTATCAATGCCTTTTTCATTTAGGTGTTGTAACTGCCAGCTCTATTTTAGTGCCAGGGGAAGGTGTTATTGCCACCCCAATGTTTTCATTCGAAAAGGGTCAAAATTTCAGGGAAACAATGGAGGGACCGTATCATTTTTAATTAATAAAATACAGATCAATGCCATTAATGATTGTAATATTAATGAAATGTTGCTGCTATAGTGCTTCTGGAATTTAAAGGGAAATACTGTATTTGTTCTTATTTATTTGCAATTTTGATTTAAAATCAATGCTGAGAAAAGAGAACGTGGCTTAGGTTGTTTCTAGTTGGCCAAGATTTGAGCTTTTCTTACAGTTTCACAACTTGACACTCCTGCATGTATAATAACAAATGTAAAGGGTGCAGGTGAGATTTGCAAGTAGGCATTTTCATATTTTTATAAGGTCGATTCTTAAACATATCTTTCACTTTCCATTTTAGTATAATTCTTAATTGTTATGTAGAAGTTCTATACTTCTTGAATTTTGAAATAAGTTTTTTGCTAAAATAGAAATTCTGTAATACTTAGATGAATTGCATGTACTTTATTACAGAGCTTTAGTGGTGAACATGAAGTCTTATTCCAGATAAAATTGTGGTTACTTAGTCCAGTCAATGTTTGTGCTCCTGATGTAAGTTTTTGCTGTTCTTCTGAAAGCTGTTCTACACAGCTTGTATTTTACACAAGATTTTTCATTTAGAAGCTAATATTGTTCTCAAGGACTACTGTATAATAGGTGCTAAAAGAGCTGTTGATCTCACCAGAAAGCTTTTTTAATAGGGCACACTTCCTTGCTGTTCATTATCTTCCCAAAGATGTACAGAAGGTGCACGTGTGACGACTTTTGTTTCCATTTTGTCTCGTTACTGGTTTGACAAGCCTTTTTTGTTACTGCAGCGTGGAAAAATTTGTATTATCTTTTTATATCTTTTTATATCATTTCTCCCACCATTTCCTGAGATTGTTGCTGGGTTGCTTGGATCTGAGGTGCTGATAATATGCAACCAAATGGATTTTATGTCCTTAATTCACAGGATCCTGTCAATGAATATCACAAACCTTCAGGCATCCTGTATTAATGCTCCCTTTACCAACAGATTATTCTTAAGATTTTCTAGCATGCACGGGTTCCAGTTGTAGGGGCAGAGCCTACTGTGGTTTTATTCTGTCTTCAAGTTCTTTTGCTGGACTATAGGTGGAAGGGAGCAGAAGTCTTATTTCCCTGGTGACAAATAGCTGAATAACTGGTGTGGACTGGGAAGATTCGGAAAGACTGGAGAGGACTAGACAGGCTAACTTTCCTCTAAAAGCTTGTTTCCATCTGAGAAGAATGAGTTCTCATTTTATCCATAAGTTCATATTTAAGCCTTGATATACTCTGCCTCTAAACTGTTTGGTTCCTGTACTTTCCTCACTTAAGCAACAAACTTGTCTTCCTATTTCTTGGTTCAGTTTAATCGTGAGTCTGACTTTTCCTACCACTTGACACACAACTTCCTCATCATCCTCTTCCTTTCCCAAATCTTGTTTTTTGTTACTAACAGAATATTAGTACCTACTTCAGTAGTCATTCTCTAGCCTGTCCTTATTCCTTACTCATCATCATTGTGATTATGGGAGTCCTAAAGGAGTGTTTTTCATTTATACGGGAGACCACACAGAGAGAAGAAAGCTGTGCAGGGAATAAAAACATAGTGCAAAAAATAAAATCGTCCTTTCTTTTGGCATTTGTAATAGTTCTTTTCTATACACAGTTGTATTCAGCTGGAATATTTGTGTCTGCTAACTTAACAGTGCAACTACACTACCTTCTTCAGAATCTAAAGTCTTCTTTATTCGCTTTTCTGTCACAGGGCATATAGTCAGAGGGTGGGCAGTGGATAACTGCATGATCGTGTTTTTATGTACTGGTGTTGTTGGTTTAAAAAAAAAATCATTACTGTGTAGACATCTGCACTATTCATTTAAAAGGGAGATTGGAAGTAATCTGTAAAATGCCTAAATCTACCTACCTTTGGAAAGGTGGCAGTATATGCTTTTTTGTTGCAGCAGTGAAGGGTGATTAGATCACACCTAATTAAAATTCAAAATGTCAACTAGCTGAGCTCACGACCTGTTCAGACCAACAGTTTTCCCACTGTTTAAGAGTTCTGTAAAAAATTGGTTTAAAAAAAATAATAATAACATTTTTGCATGCCTACAATGCTTACGTGAGCAGTAATGACATAAGACAAGAACCTGAATTCATTTATGGCATTAATTCTTTCCAGGATGCTTGACTGAGGATATATGATGAGTGTACTGTAGTTTATATACTTGTACTGTGCAGTTTTAGTCAGTGAGACGCTGACATGCTTTATGTAGTCAAATTTCAACTATTGGTCTGTTGTTTCATTAAAAGAAAAATCAGAATTTTCCACTCTATTTGACATAAAGTATCTTGCTTCTAGTGGCAGACTTGTGCTTCATATTCCAATGACTGTTTCCAAGAATAAGCATTTTGTACTAGTTTGAAGTCTTCTAAAATAACTGAAAGCATGCTGTATATTCAATGTTTGCTAATTTTTCTTATATACAACACTGATTAGAAAAACAATGTTGCATAGTTTCAAGATCTTCACTTTCAGATCAGATGGTGGCCAGACACAGCAGCTGAAACCCACATTTGGAAAGGAAAACATTTTAATACAGTGAGAGTTGATAGACATGCATCAAAGTGAAATGTTATTTTTGTAGTGATCAGCAGGCTTCAGACCTCCCATGCTAATCATAAACTTTCCAGGCCAATGAAACTAATTTGTTCCCTTATTGCCGCTGGCCTCCAGCTCCTTTTTCCAAAGGAAGATATTATCCTTGCTGTGAGCTAGAAATTTAGCAAAAGGCCTTGTCTGTATCTTCAGGCCAGTTACGCCTGTGATATTTGGGTTTGTTTACGTGATGTCTGTGGGTACATCTTAAATGTAGTCATGAAAAGAAATTGCATGAGTACTCTATCCCTTTTTTCAGTCTTTCTCTATTAACTTATAGCGCACTGCTTATGGCAACCATATGTTCAGGTCTCATCTTTTCCTCTAAAATAGGTCCTTTTTTTCTTTTTAGAAATGCCGACCTGGGAAAATTTAAGGCTTTTGTGTGTTTGTACAGGATATCCAGATATAGAACACTATGCCTGGTATTAAAACTAAGTGAATTGAACAAAGTTACACCAACTTTTTTTAATTGCTGTGGTAATCTCTAATTAAACCAGACATGGAGTCTAGAGGTGCTGTGCATTTGCTTCTTTCAAACCAGACAGTCAGAATTGGAAATAGCATCCATAAAAGGAAGATGACTGCTGAATCTCTGTAAAGATAATAGCCACCATACAACCTCTGCTGACAGAATGTTAAGTCCTGTGATATTTGGATTCAGTAGCTATATCTATTGCAGTGTGCATCTCAAGTGTAGGCATCTTTTTTGCTTTCCTTATGAAGGGTAAATTTCTTTATCGTCGTTATTTCAGCTTTTTACTTCAATTTCCCATGACTGGCAGGTACAATTAGTGCTTGTTTTAGTCAGTTAAGGAACAGAGTTCTATGCAGTGTGTGCCTATTAAACAGAAGTATTGAGTTCACCAAATAAATTGAGTAAATATTTTAAGTTGGAAGGAAGTCCTTGACACCAAGTTTTAGAAGAAAGCAGAATTAATTACAGGTACATTTTTAAGAATATAGCTTGCTATATGAAGTGACAGAGAACTAATATGAAAATCCTTCTCTGCAGTGCTCCTCTCCAGCAGGTCATTCCCCTAACCTGTACTGATGCGTGTGGTTATTCCTCACCAGGTGCAAGACTCTACATTTGACTTTTATTAAACCTTATCAGGTTCTTTGCTGCCCAGCTCTCAAGACTGTCTAGGTCTTGTATCGTCAACAAATTTGCTGAGGATGGACTCTATCTCTTTATCCAGATTGTTAATGAAAATGTTGAATGAGACCGGACCCATCTGCAATCCCAGATCCTCCTTCACCAACAGGAAGTCTTCCATTCCCCAGACTCTCTCTCTTCCCTCCAGGTCTGGGATTCCTGAGGGGGTAGTCTTAGCACTAAGGACTGAAGCAAAGAAGGCGTTCAGAATCTCTGATGTTTAACCTGAATCTCCCCTTGCACAACTTGAGGGTAATCCCTCTAGTCTTGCTGCTAGTTATGTGAGAAGAGGCTACCCCCCCTGCCTTACCACAACCACCTTTCAGGTAGTTGTACGAAGCAATAAGGTCTCCCCTGAACATCTTCTTCAGATTGACTCATCTCAGTTCCCTTAGCCACTCTCTGTAATGCTTTTGCTCCAGACCCCTCACACCTTTGTTGCCCTTCTCAGAAATACTCCAGGACTTCAATATCTTTCCTGTGGTGAGGGGCCAAAACCTCATGAACACAGTACATGAGGTGCGGCCTCACTGAGTACAGAGGGATGATCACTTCCCTGCTCCTGCTGGCAACACTATTTCTGATATAAGCCAGGGTGCTGTTGGCCTTGTTGGCCACCTGAGTACAACTGCTGGTTTACGTTCGGCCAAGCATTGAGTGACACCCCCAGGTCTGTTTCTTCCAGAAGAAACAGAGTCTTACAGCCACTCTGCCCCCAGCCTGCAGTGTTGCTCGGGGTTGTTGTGGCCAAAGTGCAGGACCCAGCACTTGGTCTTGTTGAACTTCATCCTGCTGGCCTCAGCCTAGCAATCCAGTACTGATGTTGATGTTCATTTTTCCACATATCTTCATTTTGGAAGCCCTGTTTGCAGAAGATGTTCTTTTAATTAAATAAGTTTTATGGTCAGCATGATATTGCAAGAGGATAAGGAGAATTAATACGACTGAATAAGGCCCTATTTTTTTTTTTTTTTTTCACATATCTTTGCTGCTTGCCAAACTGCTGTGGCAATGAATGGCATGAAGGCTAGACATGGAATTATATGTACGTAGTATGTTTTTCTCCACGGTAGAATGGAATACAGTCTATGAATCCCAGGAAAATTTAAAAGCAGTGTTTACTCATGTTAGGGTAGTAAGATAGACTACTGAGGAACCTAAGAGTAACCTCGTAATAGTCTTATGTTTCATTATATTTTCTAGGTATGGACTTAAAATTATTTGCTTGGGCTAATCCATTGGCTACACATCTAAAACAGCAGATATAAATGATTGGAAAATGGTTGAAAAACAGAAATCACAGCTAAACAAAATACGATGTGAATGGAAGTGCAGAGCTATAATACTATTGGACAAGTAAAATAACTGGTTGCTACCTTTAATCATTTTCCTGAACTTGAGCTAGCATGTGGAACTACAAACAGAAATTAAATAGTATATTCAGTGAGAAAGTCTGCTGTGAAACACTGGCTGTAAATAAATTAAGGCATGATCTATATAAGTTGGAAGGCATAGTATTGAGAAGGTTTGGAACTGGGCAGGAAATATTCAGAACAGTCTTAATGCATCAGTACTCGGAATTTTTTGTGTTTTTGTTCACTTGCATTTTGTTGGAATTCCGATTGTTTTCTAACTGTGTGATGGCGTTGGCTGCACAGATGTGCTTTTACAACCTGATTTCTCAAACAGTCAAGTTTTATGTCTCTCTACGGGCATTTAAGATTAGAACTGGTGTTATTGCTAGCTTTAACTAATATAGATAGTCTGAGTTTGGGGATAAAATAATCAGCACTACTTGTGTCTTTCAAAACATACACAAAGAATGTATCTTCACTTCCTTTGTTCTGTATCAACTTTTAAGAAGTTCTTTCTTTTTTCCTTAGTGTTTGTTTTATATTTCTTTACATCTTGCTGTCAGCAGACGGCATTTCCGAATTTTTGTGCTGTTACGTAGAGATTTTATGCAGCATGCTGGAGGTTTGGCTGTTTAGCTAATAACCCAATGTACGGGTTAAGAAACAAATAAAAAAAAAAAAGCATGCTATTTAACTTTAAAGAAATGTTTTCAGAGTATCAAATTATTCCCTGCAGTCATTTTGGACTTGACTCTCTTGCTTCTGCAGTAGAAAAGTGTTCCTGAATTTAGCCAGGCTATTTCTCCCATGAGAAAATTTGACAGCGCTGAACTTCTTTCAGTTGCCTATTTCAGAAAGACATATTTCAAGTTAAATTATACTGGACATGCTCTGATTACTCAGAGGCTTATCAGCTAATTGCACAAATTTTGTGAGTTGCTGATCCTACACTAAGTGAAATATTTAAGAGTGACAAGGATGCATAATTATTTTGGGAACCTTATCTTGTTTGAGCTGAATTGTTTTCTGAGCTCATATAAACCAGATGAAGTTTGACATGTAATTATATTTTTACCATTTGTATTTCCAATTTTTCCTATTGCAACCATCAGACATGCAAGAATTCACCATTTTCCCGTTACGAAGGACATGTTTTCAAACATGGAGTAGAATCCAGGTACTTGTTTTTATGTGTGTGCTCTGAAAATTGTGAGCGTGTTGGACCACACTCCAGAGTCTGGAAGAGCTAGAAGACTCCACGTAGGCTGGTAGTTCATTTGGTCCTAATGGGCAACGTTTTAATGTGATTGCTTTTAAAACAGGCACATTTATAAGATAAACCATCTAAAACTCTGTTACATAAGCAATCGTATTTTCCCACATATGTTTTCATGGAAAACCTAAAGGCACACATTTTCTCTTCCATTCAAAGGAGATACATATTTTTTAATATGGTATACATCTACAGAGAAAGACAAGGATTGTTCTTGCACTGCAGCTATGCTTCAAATTGGTACCTAGTTTACACCAGTAGTGTAAGTGTTCTGTTTTCATGACCTGGAATGGATTCTGAGTGTTGTCAAATGAGCCTTTAGCCTGTATTTGTGTAAATTCTTGTAATTTGCAATGTAATGTAATTAGGATAGGGATGTATGTTGCAGTATACTTAGGTTAGTCAGTCTTATTGTAAGAGATAGTGAATTGGGAAGATGGAATTGAGCAGAACAACAAGAGGTTTTGGGAAGAAATAATTGCATCTTTGAGAAGGTTTTAACTAGATGGGAGAAGATGGGATGTGGTTGCTGCCCAAAGCATGAGTTGTATTCCTGTGACATTTGTTCCCTCTGCTCCCTTTGTATTATGTAACAAAATTACTTTAGATCCATTCCACCTTTTGCTTCATGTATTCTGTTTCAGGATGAGTGCTTAATCCAGTGGGTTTTGGTCAGCACTGCAATTAAATCTGGGATCTTTAGCCAAGTATATTCATTTCCTTTGGCAATACGACAGCTGTTTTCATTTCTTCTGTCTGAAGAAGAGAGGAGAAGCCTTGTATTCCCATAAACTGCTGAAAATGCAATCTGATAGTGAATGCAAGTGTTCTGAGATTTTTTTTTCCCCCTTCTTCTGGCTCTGAAGTTCTGGTTCAGTACCTCTGTGACATCAAGGAACAGAACTGACTGTGCTAGAGAATTCACCTTAGCTGTGATGCTCCAGCTGCATGACTCTTGGATGGATGCTGATTTCCTTTCTTTTTATTTTAGGGGCAGTTCTCATAGAATCATAGAATCACTAAGGTTGGAAAAGACCTAAAAGATCACCCAGTCCAACCGTTCACCTATTCCCAATAGCTCCTACTAAACCATGTCCCTCAACGCAACATCCAGTCTTTCCTTGAACACCCCCAGGGTCGGTGATTCCACCACCTCCCTGGGCAGTCCATTCCAGTGCCTGACCACCCTTTCTGAAAAGTAATACTTCCTCATGTCCAGCCTGAATCTCCTCTGCCGTAGCTTGAAACCATTCCCCCTGGTCCTATCACTAATGACACGAGAGAAGAGGCCGACCCCCAGCTCACTACAACCTCCCTTCAGGAAGTTATAGAGAGCAATAAGGTCTCCCCTGAGCCTCCTCTTCTCCAGGCTGAACATTCCCAGCTCCTTCAGCCTCTCCTCATATGGCCTGTGTTCCAGACCCCTCACCAGCTTTGTTGCCCTTCTTTGAACACGTTCCAGGGCCTCAATATCTTTCTTGCAGTGAGGGGCCCAAAACTGGACACAGTACTCCAGGTGCGGCCTCACGAGTGCTGAATATAGGGGAACAATCACCTCTCTGCTCCTGCTTGCAACACTGTTTCTGATGCAAGCCAGGATGCCATTGGCCTTCTTGGCCACCTGGGCACACTGTCGGCTCATGTTCAGCCGAGCATCAATCAATACCCCCAGGTCCACTTCCTCCACGCAGTCCTCCAGCCACACCGCCCCAAGCCTGTAGCGTCGCCTGGGGTTGTTGTGGCCGAAGTGCAGGACCCGGCATTTGGCCTTGTTGAAACTCATCCCATTGGCTCCAGCCCAGCTCTCCAGCCTGTCCAGATCCCTCTGTAGGGCCTCGCTACCCCCAGGCAGATCCACACTTCCAGCCAATTTGGTGTCATCTGCGAATTTACTGAGGGTGCACTCGATGCCCTCATCCAGGTCATCAATAAAGATATTGAAGAGGACAGGCCCCAGCACCGACCCCTGGGGAACACCACTCACGACCGGTCGCCAGCTGGATTTAACTCCATTCACCACCACTCTCTGTGCCCGGCCCTCCAGCCAGCTCCTTACCCAGCCAAGAGTGTACCCATCCAAGCCTCTGGCTGCCAGCTTCTGCAGGAGAATGCTGTGGGAGACAGTGTCAAAGGCTTTGCTGAAGTCTAGGTAGACCACATCAACAGCCTTTCCTTCATCCACCAGATGGGTCACTAGATCATAGAAGGAGATCAGGTTGGTCAAACAGGACCTGCCCTTCATGAACCCATGCTGGCTAGGCCTGATCCCCCGGTCACCCTGCACATGCCGCATGATCTCCCTCAAGACGATCTGCTCCATAACCTTCCCTGGCACCGAGGTCAGGCTGACAGGCCTGTAGTTCTGATATATCTTGTCCCATAAATAGCACACGTAATGTATGCATTGCTATCACCTTTCTCAAGGCTACCTCTAATTCAAGACTGTTAACCTCATGCTTTATGCAGTCTCTTACTTCCTTCATTTTGTTCAGCTGGTTTATTTTTACTCTTCTTGCTCTTCTGCATGTGCACAGTAACAGAATTGAACTCTGGTATAGACACACAACTCTCAGGACTCTTATTGTTCACCAGCCTCCCACTTGATGGACCTCTTCCCATGCCTCTGTGGGATCAAGTAGCACTTTTTCAGTCCTTGTTTACAAGCAAACCTTGGAAGCAAGTCTGTCTCCAGCTTAGCCACAGCCATGCTTCTGCCTGTCTGTGAACCCTGTCAATCTGTGTCCTGATCCATGGTCAGACTTCTTGGCTTGACCTTAGAGCTGTCTTGTTAACTCCAGCTTGTTTGGTAATCTGGGCTCATGTCTGACCCTGACTGCCATTCCTGGGTCAGTCCTGTGCCCCCCCATGGTGTGATGTTGATGGGATGGCGCTCTGCCCAATGAAGCCGCTGCCTTGCTGGCCTTGTTGTATCACGATTGACACCTGGCTTCCCCACCATTAGGGGCCAGCTGTTGGTGCTCTCTGACAGTTTTTGTAGGCTGATCTGTGAAGTGATGTTACTACTTTAGATAAGTGGTAGGCATCAGAAATTTTGTGTACCTTCTCCAGAGCTTTCTTTTCATCTTAACTTGGCAGGAGATGGTGCTAATTTGTTGCAAATATACATTTCACCGTAAGTCTTTACACCTTTCCTACCTGCGCACTAAACTAGGAAGTGCTCCAGTTGGTTCACTCTCTGGGAGGTCTTAGTGATTTCCAGAATTTTTTCCAGAGCTGTTTTCTGCAACCTAGGAGAATATCATTATTCCTTTGAGATTTCTTCCACTGTAGGAAAAAGAAAAGGAATAGGTCAAGTATATGTGTGAAAACATGTCCCATAGTTCATTCCTCCTCTGAATCACCTTCAAGGACATTTCCAACAAAACTGGAAGTTATGATTATATTTGCAACCCTAACTTGTTCGTTTCTTCTTTGAGACAGATCTTTCCCACTATATTCTGACTAACTGTCTGATGCAACTGTTACTTCCCAACAGAACAATTTGGAAAATGTGTCATTTTTAATGTATTTTAATATATTTTTAATATATTTTAGCTTTGGATGTGACAAAGATTCCCTTTTAAAATTCAGATTTCATACTAGCATTTAAAGCATAGGTCATGGCCTACTAAGTCATACAATTCTTTGGTGCTTTTTCACCAGGAGTTAAGTTGTGGGTTTTTTTGGTAACTAAAACGTAAGTCTACTTACATGATCCAGGTGCCTCACCTTTTTCCTTACTGTATGAAAAGCTTTCGTTACAAAATAAATTGTATTCATTTGAATTAGAAATTGAAAGCGCTGTGTCCACTTGTCAGAAATCAGCGCTGAGCAGAGGAAGGAATGCCTCTTAAACGTTGTCTTATTCTACTTGCACTATGCAACCACTATCTGGGGAGGTGGAAAGGTGCTTTGGAACCTGGAACATAAGCTAGAATTTTATTATCAAAATACAGAAAATTGGAATATGGCCATAAAAAATGTGTTCTAGCCTAACCCTGGGCAGGTGAGAATCAAGGACCTTTCTCTCCCTCTGACACACTGATGCCAGAAAAGAGAAAAGTATATTAGATTTAGTACTGTAGGAAAGATTGAAGGTGATAAATCAAGCTGAGGTTAATGCTCAGCTCTTTGAAGGTGGACCTTTTCAGTAAAGTCTGGCTTCATAATTAAAAGTCTCAGCTTTAAGAACTTAGGAGTAAGGAAGAGGAAGGAAATGCTCAGATTTCTTTTTTAGGGTGTGAGTGTAACTTTAAAGCACAATAGACTACCAGTACCATGGTGGTCAGAAGAGATGGTGATGGTAGTGAAGAGTTAAATGGTAGTTTAGAATGAGATGGTAAGTGATGATGATGATAAGATGGTAAGATGGTAGTGAAGAAACGACATTCTGGCGTTTATGAAGTAACTGACAAACCTCTGGTGATTAAACTTAACTCGAGATGTCAGAACTGTGTACAAGTGACTATTTGAAACTTAACTATGTAGTGCTATTTCTAGAGAATCTAAAAAGCAACTTTGTAATGGCGTACTTTGTAATGTGATCTGATCAGATCTGCTTCCTCATACGAAGGAACAGAAAGACAAGAAAAAGGAAAAGCCAGAACTTGTAGTAACTTCAGACTAGAAACAAGTAGAAAAATGATGATTGTTAAGGCTAGGAGGGGAAATAAACAGGAATATGATAAAGGCAACTTTTAAAAAAAGTGTGATTAACTAATGGAAGAATAAAAAGGGGCCATCTCTCTTTCTCACTGCATCCCTTGTCTTCTATGTAACTGCACAGTCAGATTAGAAAATGATTAGATGTACAAGTAGATAAGAATATCCCTAGCCCTGTTATATCAGATGACAGTGGAAGGCATGTTAACTTATGCTATAGTGTATTCTATTAGCCAATCAATTTTTCACAGTTCTGGTGTCCTGGATGAATTGTTTTCTTAAGCCGAGCAGTGTAAGTAGGCAGGAAATTACAGCAAATATGCAGCAAATAAAAATTTTAAGTGGAAGACTGTATCTAAAGACATTGAAAATTTCCTAGAAAAACATTAGTTCCTAAAGTACTTACACTGATTTATAATTTCTACCAAGAAAAGGTGCTGAGGTGCACTGAAATGCATGAGAATGTCTGGGACTTGTTTCCTTTCTTAGTGTCTGAGGTTCATTCCAGTAGGGCTTCAGGTATTTAACGTTTAGGCTGTATCACATGGCTCACACTTGGACTTCCTTCCCAAGCTGATTTTTTAAAATGATATGTATAGAAGTCTAAATACTCCCTTTTTATACTTCTTTCCCTGTTTCTATGTCTTCTGTTCTTGGTCGAGGACAGGTAGATCTGCTGATGAAATTGAAGTTGTGTGAGTATTGTGCAGGTCCCTTTCAAAGGGACTGCAAGAAGTAGTAGTAGTGAATTAGATGGAGGGGCACTCCCTCTACAGGCGAGAATCTCTGGCTCTCTTTCCCATCTGGCCAATGCAGTGCAGAAACCAGTTAAGTGGCTGAACCTCGCCTCCACAGTGTGCTCTTTGTGATTTAGTAGTAGCATTTCCTGAGAAGCATTTTTAATCAAGAAATCCCAAGCCTTGTACAAGATTTGAGTGGCTTTTTATGATTGATGTCTTAATAGTTCAGCTGAAGGACAATAGTCGTCATTTTCTGTCCTGAGTAATAACCTCAGAAGCTAGTGCTTCCAAGAAACAGTAACGTGGCAGCCATCTTTATATCCAAACCTGCCACAGGCTGTGGAACTTGTTCCTTCTTTGCTTGAAGTAGCTGCGTATAATTTGTACTAAGCTCAGCATTTTTCTTCTATTACATTCTTACATTGAACATTTAAAAAACATCAACAAACTTAAAAAATAAAAGGGGTAGAGCTTGCAATTTCTACTTAATTTCCTTTTCCTGTTAGTGGTTCCAGGAAGGTGATGTCTAGCCAAAGCAAATTAACCTGGGGATTATGCTGTGAGCTCAGTTCTTTTCATCCTGTCTCCTTTTTAGTTAGTTCATCGGTTTCCATGTTGAGTGGAGCGTACCCAGTACAAATGGGTACTGTAGTCAGCTTTCTGTTTCCTCCCAAATTTGATAGCGCTGATGCTTTCCCCATTGTAACAACATACGGATCAGAGAAATCATTTTTACTCTTATATGTTAATACTTAGAAATACACAGAAATTTTCAATTTTGTTAGAGAATATTTTGGCTTGAAATAGAGGCATATAGATCTTGGTTTAGGAGTTTGTGAGTTAATTTCTACAAAAGTTAAAGCTGTAGGAAGTAGAGAGGAATTCCAAATAGGTGGACGTAACAGCAACGTTGTATTCACTCTATTTTCTTTTACTGTTACTTGGACAGTAGGAATCTGTAAGCAAATACATGCTTAGCAGAAGGAAGTAACAGGTTTTGCCTGAGCAAATCACTGTTTGTGATTTCAGGAGGAATTAAGGCTCAGACCTGGAATGGATGGAAGTTGCTTTGTTTGAAGAAGTTGAACTAGCCTCTCCTTTTTCGGGATTTAGGTGCTGTTGCCTCAGGAGGTAGCCAGTAATTAAACCTCATACATTGATTGTTATCAGCAAACCAGTTGAGACTGACAGTTGTTTCTTTCACAGAGGCAAATCCCTATTGGTCATGAAATTATACTATCCAAAGATCTGTTGTGCATTTTGCTTTTCTGTATTTTAATTTTTGAGCCTAAGAGTTAGGAACTTTACTGGAAATATTCTGATACCTGTAAAAATAGGAAAACGATTTGGAATTTTTTATTTAAATAATATGGATAAAATAATTACAGCATAATTTCAATATGCTGTTATGTTTTTAAGTAAAAGGATACTTCTGTGTTGAAAGCAGCTAAATATTTTACTCCTTCCCTTTTATTATTGAAAAGTATTTTGCCTTCTCTGTCTACTGCTGCACAATTCTGTATCTGAAATGGCTCTTGAGTCATAATCTGACTTCTGTGGCACTGCTAGTTTTGCAGTTTCTAGTATAGAGATGGTTGAGATTTGCAGAGAAATTCTTGGTTGCAGCAGAACAAGTCCAGCACAGTGTTAAGTTTTAAATTACTTTTTGCTGCAAAGAAAGTCTGTGGTTGTGAACACACACTATTCCAGTTCAGTTGGTTAAATCTTGGAAGTGCAGTAGCAGGTATGGACAGATCTTTTGTCTTTATATGGAGAACAGGGCACTAGCCTCTGGATTCCAGGGAATTAAAATAATGTGGAAAGAATTAGGTATATGAATTGTTAAAAGGAGATGCTGTACATTTTTCTGTGCCTCAGAAAATAATTCCAGTAATATTTATTTAGACTTTCTCAAAGTTTTTTATTGTTTACAGAGGATGTGCTGCTTCTTGGAATCAACAAAAAGGAGACTAAAATCACAGCTACCTTTTATTTGTGAAATTTGGTTTTCTACCTGCCATTAAAAAGAAAAGAGAGGCAGGGAGGGAATAGCAGTTTTGTGCCAATACTTACTCAGTTCATATTGTGATGAACTGAGGAAGAAGGCAAAGCTTTCTTTTGTGGAAATATATATGGAAAAAGCCATGATAAGTGTGGGATTTGTTATTTTTGTTTGTTTGACTTTTTCAAGCAGCGAACTTAGCCTAAAGTACTATGGTTGGAACTTTCACAATGGAAGTTTTTCATTCTGATTTAGTTGGTTGTTTGTTATGATCATTTTTCCTTTTCTGGTCCGTCTATGTATTTCCCCAAAATATGGAAGGAGTGGGAGGTTTCCTACTAGGGGTGTTGATTGAAAATTTCCTTGAGTTTATTTAGCTTGACATTTTCAGTCCAGAGAGTGATTCATATGCAACCGGCATACATACCATCTGTAATGGCAACTCTGTCATTAGCTGTCAGCACGATGGTGTAGTCTGCAACCCTTAAAGTCTTTCTTTGGAAGAGGGAAAAAATGCACCCTTCATTTTGACTTCAATCAGAAGTGTTGTGTTTATGAGACCAGCGTAACAGTAGTGAGTTCTGAATGCTTTTGGTATGAAAGTACCATCTCAGTCTATAGAGTCAAGTTTTCAAACTTGTTAGTTGCCACTCTTACAACTCTGTCTAGCTTCCTGTAGTCCACCAGATCATTCAGCAGAGCCATTTGCAAGTTCCATGCTCAAGTTCTTCATTCTGCCTTTTTAGGTCCTCTTAAGTTTGTACTATTCCCTTGAGAGCAGTCAGCTTAAGGGGATTGTATGTGCACTTTTCTGTCATTGAGGTCCTGTTTGGCCTACAGCATTGCTTCCTGCCTGGTGTGTCCACACTGAACACAGTGTTACCAGGTACCGGCAGTAATGATGCAAGAACCACAGCGCTGCCAGGCTGTGGAATGGCAGGGAAAGGAAGAGACCGACCTGTGAGAGATAGTCTGCTGATATCAAAGGCTGAAAAGGATGGGTCTTTCTGTAGATGTCGAAGAGAGGCGCGACATTGTGAGTCCTCTTAGGCAGGAGAAAAGGTAATGTTAATAGACAGGAGTAGTAGCTTATAGAAGGAAAGGATTGAGAGGAGATGGAAAGGCAGTGATAGTCATGTCTAGTCAATACAGAGCTTACAAAATAGGTCTAATACTTGGAAACACTGTGGTTCTCAATTTCACCAAAATTTTCACTTGTCACCTCCTAAAATCTTGAGACATTTAAAGTATCTGTATTCTGACTTTGTGTGGCTTACTCTCTGACATATGAGACCAGGTTATTCGTAGGTCATATTTTTGAGATTTCCCCTGCAGCCATAAGGAAAAGAAATATGGTATTTACATGAAAGGTGAGAATCTAATGTGACGTCTTGACTCAAGGAGCTGGAACTTTAAGAAAACCATAATGTCTCTCGTTCCCAGGATAAAAAAAATTGGCGACAGTGAAGTTGGATGAAATTAAAAAGTAAAATAGTAAGGGGACTACAAGACTGGAGGGTCCCACTTATGCTGCTAAACAGTTGTTCTCTCCTGTTGCTGGCTATCTTTACTTCGACCATTAGGGTTCAAAATTTCTTTACTCTTACGTATTTTTATATTGCTTAGTTTAACAGAACAAAATGTCTGTTGCATCGAGATTACAATCAGACGTACTTAGCTGAAGGGAATCCCTCCAACTTTTATAGTTCTGTTTGCAATTTTACTCATTTCCGAGACAAACATTCACTGGTCTGCTTCAGAGATTTGAGAATTCAGCTTCATATCATGCTTTAAATACTGTTTTATTCTTTACTTAAAAATAGGACTTGCTCATCTTGTACTATCAAATACTCTGTTTTCAAAGGCTTGCACTTCTGTTTACATAGTCAAAGCAGTTTATCATTCAATTAGGGACTGATATAAATCAAAATTTCTCTTATTCAACTGTGACATGAAAAAGAAAGATTGCCTCAGCATTCTACTTCAAAATTATTCTATAGGATAGGGGCTCCTTTCAGGAATCTGTCATTCCTGAGAGCAGTTGGGCGCTTCTGTTCCCTATGGGCCAGCTGCAGGGGCCAAGCATTCTGAGTGAGCCCCTGGCAGGGTTGGACCAGTTGGGTTGCAGGACTGTGGTCGTGTAGAGCTGACTGTAAAACCAGAGGCTACTTCCTGATTAGGTTTTAACTGATGGTTTATTTATTACCAACTTCTTCAATAAAAGAAGGTGCTGTACCTTTAAGTAGCACATGCTGTCTAACCATCAACAGGCATCTTTTGCAAGCTGCTTTAGCCTGTTTCTCCAATCATGCCTGCCTAAGTCAATAACGCATTGCCAAACCTCCTCATGCATTAAAGGTTACCTTTTAGCTTATTCCATGAATCAGAGCAGATGCATAACTTGGCAGTGACCACTTCTGTCCCTCCCCTTCTTTGCCTTATGCTAACTGCAGCCCCCCAGCTCATTGCTGGCTGAGCCCCCTCCCCCAGCAGGGAGAAGTCATTACATGAAGAGATCAACTTACCAGTTGTCTTCAGAGCAGTGGCTGAGAGCACAGCTCCTGGTCGTACAGTGAGTGCAAGAGAAAGGGGGAGAGGGAAAGGAATCGGACCTAGAAGAACTAAAGGCTGTGTTACCGAGACACAAGTGCATCTGCTAGCTGTTAGTACTTGGCAGAGGGTTTTCTCCTCCAGGGTAGCTCTAACTTTGGGTAATAATGTTTGTCAGCTACCTGATACTAACGTTGCTCTACTTTCAAACAGCAGTGTTAGCGAGACCTGGGGGAGAGGTAAGCAAAGTATGTAAAAAATTGTTGTCTTGTCAGTTTTATTCCTGTCTTTTAAGATGGGTTGTGAATTATTTTTATGTTTGTAGAGTTTTTAGAATTGCATTATTTGCTTTGATGAGTAAAAAGGCATAGCTTTTGATCATTTGTTGTGGTGGGTTTGTTTGTTTCTTTTAAAGCCTGTAGGTACTGAGGGAGACTATCCTGGAAATTAGCTTCTTTCCACTTGATAAATGCTTTGTGTGAGATGACTGTACTATGTGAAAATTTTCTTTACTAACAGAGAAATAGGAGACTCTTTGTAGCAGTAGATGGTAGTGTTGAATTCACATC